>NW_021620798.1:527060-594031 GCF_004785775.1 Grammomys surdaster
GAGAAACTGAATCCTGAGTCATCCAGGAGCCACTGCACTCAGAGCAGGTGACACAGAGTCGGTCTGCTCCTGTCCTGTTGAGAAACTGAATCCCGAGTCATCCAGGAGCCACTGCACTCAGAGCAGCTGGAGCCACTGCACTCAGAGCAGCTGAAACTGAATCCTGAGTCATCGAGGACCCACTGCACTCAGAGCAGAAGGATTTCCAGATCCAAGAGGTGGCCTGAGTCCCAGGAGTTATTCCACCCAGGAGATTAGGAGCATAAGACCACAGAGACCTCTGGACTCTGAGGAGCTCTGCAATAAGCAAGATAACTGGAAATACAGACTCCAGTTTTACACAGTGAGGGCAGGTACCACTAGAGTTAACCAGATGGCGAAAGGCAAGCGCAGGAACATAAGCAACGGAAACCAAAGTTTCTTGGCATCATCAGTGCCCAATTCTCCCAATATAGCAAGCCCTGAACACCCCATCACACCTGAAAAGCAGGATTCAGAATTAAAATCACTTCTCATGATGATGATAGAGGATTATAAGAAGGAATTAAGTAACTCCCTTAAAGAAATACAGGAGAGTACAAGTAAACAGATAGAAGCCCTTAAAGAGGAATCACAGAAATCCCTTAAAGAAATGGAAGAAAACACAAAGAAGGAATTAAACAAAAACATTCAGGACCTGAAACTAGAAATAGAAACAATAAAGAAAGTTCAAAGGGAGACAACCATGGAGATAGAAAACCTAAGAAAGAGATCAGGAGTCACAGACGCAAGCATCACCAACCGAATACAAGAGATAGAAGAGAGAATCTCAAATGCAGAAGATACGGTGGAAAATATTGACACAGTTGTCAAAGAAAATGCAAAACGCAAAAAACTCCTAACTCAAAACATCCAGGAAATCCAGGACACAATGAGAAGACCAAACCTAAGGATAATAGGTATAGATGAGAATGAAGATTCTCAACTTAAAGGGCCAGTAAATATCTTCAACAAAATTATTGAGGAAAACTTCCCTAACCTAAAGAACAAGATGCCCATAAACATACAAGAAGCCTACAGAACACCAAATAGACTAGACCAGAAAAGAAATACCTCCCGTCACATAATAATCAAAACATCAGATGCACAAAACAAAGAAAAAATACTAAAAGCAGTAAGGGAAAAAGGTCAAGTAACATATAAAGGCAGACCTATAAGAATTACACCAGACTTCTCACCAGAGACTATAAAAGCCAGAAGAGCCTGGACTGACATCATACAGACACTAAGAGAACACAATTGCCAGCCCAGATTACTATACCCAGCAAAACTCTCAATCACTATAGATGGTGAAACCAAGATATTCCATGACAAAACCAAATTTGCACAATATCTTCCCACAAACCCAGCACTTCAAAGGATAATTGATGGAAAATGCCAACACAAGGAGGGAAACTACAACCTAGGAAAAGCAAATAAGTAATCTTCCAACAACCCCCAAAAAAGATACAAACATAACTTTACCTCTAATAAAAAAAATCATTTTTCCTTAATATCTCTTAACATCAATGGTCTCAATTCCCCAATAAAAAGACGCAGACTATCAGACTGGATACACAAACAAGACCCAGAATTTTGCTGCATACAAGAAACGCACCTCAGTGACAAAGACAGACACTACCTCAGAATAAAAGGGTGGAAAACAATTTTTCAAGCCAATGGTCCCAAGAAACAAGCTGGAGTAGCCATTCTAATATCAAATAAAATCGACTTTCATCCAAAATTAATCAAAAAAGATAAGGAAGGACACTTCATACTCATCAAAGGAAAAATCTACCAAGGTGAACTCTCAATTCTGAACATCTATGCTCCAAATGCAAGGGCACCTACATACATAAAAGAAACTTTACTAAAGCTCAAAACACACATTACACCTCACACAATAATAGTGGGGGATTTCAACACCCCACTCTCAGCAATGGACAGATCATGGAAACAGAAACTAAACCGAGACACTTTGACATTAACAGAAGTTATGAACCGAATGGACTTAACAGACATCTATAGAACATTTCATCCTAAAACAAAAGAATATACCTTTTTTCTCAGCACCTCATGGTACCTTCTCCAAAATAGACCATATAATTGGTCACAAAACAAGCCTCTACAGATACAAAAAGATTGAAATAATCCCTTGCATCTTATCAGATCACCACGGACTAAGACTGGTCTTTAATAATGACAAAAACAATGGAAAACCCACGTACACATGGAAACTGAACAACTCTCTACTCAATGATGACTTGGTCAAGGAAGAAATAAAGAAAGAAATAAAAGACTTTTTAGAATTCAATGAAAATGAGGACACATCATACCAAAACTTGTGGGACTCCATGAAGGCAGTGCTAAGAGGAAAGCTCATAGCTCTAAGTGCCTACAAAAAGAAACTGGAAAGAGCACACACTAACAAGTTGACTGCACAACTAAAAGCTCTAGAACAAAAAGAAGCAAATACACCCAGGAGGAGTAGAAGGCAGGAAATAATCAAACTCAGGGCTGAAATCAACCAAATAGAAACAGAAAGAACAATACAAAATATCAATAAAACCAGGAGTTGGTTCTTTGAGAAAATCAACAAGATAGATAAACCCTTAGCCAGATTAACCAGAGGGCACAGAGACAGTATCCAAATTAATAAAATCAGAACTGAAAAGGGAGACATAACAACAGAAACTGAAGAAATTCAAAAAATCATCAGATCCTACTACAAAGGCCTATACTCAACAAAACTGGAAAACCTGGATGAAATGGACAATTTCCTAGACAGATACCAGGTACCGAAGTTAAACCAGGAGCAGATAAACCATCTAAATAGTCCCATAACCCCTCAGGAAATAGCAGCAGTCATCAAAAGCCTCCCCACTAAAAAAAGCCCAGGACCAGATGGTTTTAGTGCTGAATTCTATCAGACCTTCAAGGAAGACCTAATACCAATTCTCTTCAAACTATTCCACAAAATAGAGACAGAAGGAACACTACCCAATTCGTTCTATGAAGCTACAATTACACTCATACCCAAACCCCACAAGGACCCGACAAAGAAAGAGAACTTCAGACCAATCTCCCTTATGAACATCGATGCAAAAATACTCAATAAAATTCTAGCAAACCGAATCCAAGACCACATCAAAACAATCATCCATCATGATCAAGTAGGTTTTATCCCAGGAATGCAGGGATGGTTCAATATTCGGAAATCCATCAATGTAATCCACTATATAAACAAACTTAAAGAAAAAAACCACATGATCATCTCACTAGATGCTGAGAAAGCATTTGACAAAATTCAACATCCCTTCATGATAAAAGTCTTGGAAAGATCAGGAATTCAAGGCCCCTACCTAAACATAGTAAAAGCAATTTACAGCAAACCAGTAGCCAACATCAAGCTAAATGGAGAGAAACTTGAAGCAATCCCACTAAGATCAGGGACTAGACAAGGTTGCCCACTCTCCCCCTACCTATTCAATATAGTACTGGAAGTCTTAGCCAGAGCAATTAGACAGCAAAAAGAAGTCAAAGGGATACAAATAGGAAAGGAAGAAGTCAAAATATCGCTATTTGCAGATGATATGATAGTATACTTAAGTGACCCCCAAACTTCCACCAGAGAACTCCTAAACCTGATAAACAACTTCAGCAAAGTGGCTGGTTATAAAATCAACTCAAACAAATCAGTAGCCTTCCTCTACATGAAAGATAAACAGACTGAAAAAGAAATTAGGGAAATGACACCCTTCACAATAGTTGCAAATAATATAAAATACCTTGGTGTGAATCTAACCAAGCAAGTGAAAGACCTGTATGACAAGAACTTCAAGTCTCTGAAGAAAGAAATCGAAGAAGATCTCAGAAGATGGAAAGATCTCCCATGCTCATGGATTGGCAGGATTAATATAATAAAAATGGCCATCTTGCCAAAAGCAATCTACAGATTCAATGCAATCCCCATTAAAATCCCAACTCAATTCTTCACAGAGTTAGAAAAGGAAATTCTCAAATTCATATGGAATAACAAAAAACCCAGGATAGCGAAAACTATTCTCAACAATAAAAGAACTTCTGGAGGAATTACCATCCCTGACCTCAAGCTGTACTACAGAGCAATAGTGATAAAAACTACCTGGTATTGGTACAGAGACAGGCAGGAAGATCAATGGAATAGAATTGAAGACCCAGAAATGAACCCACACTCCTATGGTCACTTGATCTTTGACAAAGGAGCTAAAACTGTCCAGTGGAAAAAGGACAGCATTTTCAACAAATGGTGCTGGTTCAACTGGAAGACAACATGTAGAAGAATGAAAATTGATCCATTCTTATCTCCTTGTACAAAGCTCAAGTCTATGTGGATAAAGGACCTCCACATAAAACCAGATACACTGAAACTAATAGAAGAGAAGGTGGGGAAAAGCCTCGAATACTTGGGCACAGGGGAAAAGTTCCTGAACAGAACTCCAATGGCATATGCTCTAAGATCGAGAATTGACAAATGGGACTTCATAAAATTGCAAAGTTTCTGTAAGGCAAAGGACACTGTCAATAGGACAAAACGACAACCAACAAATTGGGAAAAGATCTTTACCAATCCTTCATCTGATAGAGGGCTAATATCCAATATATACAAAGAACTCAAGAAATTAGACTCCAGACAACCAAATGACCCTATTAAAAAATGGGGTATAGAGCTTAACAAAGAATTTTCAACGGAAGAAACTCGAATGGCCGAGAAGCATCTAAAGAAATGTTCAGCATCCTTAGTCGTCAGGGAAATGCAAATCAAAACAACCCTGAGATTCCATCTCACACCAGTCAGAATTGCTAAGATTAAAAACTCAGGTGATAGTAGATGCTGGCGAGGGTGTGGAGAAAGAGGAACACTCCTCCATTGTTGGTGGGACTGCAAGATGGTGCAACCACTTTGGAAATCAGTCTGGCGGTTCCTCAGAAAATTGGACATAGCATTACCCGAGGATCCAGCTATACCACTCCTAGGCATATACCCAGAAGATGCTCGAACATATAACAAGGACATATGCTCAACTATGTTCATAGCAGCCTTATTTATAATAGCCAGGAGCTGGAAAGAACCCAGATGTCCTTCAACTGAGGAATGGATTCAAAAAATGTGGTATATTTACACAATGGAGTATTACTCAGCTATTAAAAACAATGAATTCGAGAGGTTCCTAGGTAAATGGATGGAACTAGAAATTATCATCCTGAGTGAGGTAAGCCAATCACAAAAGAAGACACATGGTATTCACTCACTGATTATTGGATATTAGCCTAGAACCTTGAAATGCCCAAGATGCAACTCACAGGCCACATGAAGCCCATAAAGAAGGAAGACCAAGTGAGGGTGATTCGGTCCTTCTTAGAAGGAGCAACAAAATACTCAAGGGAGCAAATATGGAGACAAAGTGAGGGACAGAAACTGAAGGAGGGGCCGTCTCAAGACCACCCCACCTGAGTATCTGTCCCATGTGCAATCACCAAAGGTAGATGCTGATGTGGAAGACAGGAAGTGCATGCTGATAAGAGCCTGATATGGATATCTCCTCAGAGGCCTTCAAGAGTCAGACATATTCAGAGGCAGATGCTCACAACTAGCCATTGAACTGATCATGGGGTTCTCAATGGAGGAGTTAGAGTGAAGACTGAAGGAGCTGAAAGGGTTTGTGGCACCATGAGGAGAGCAACAATACCAACCAACCACAGCTCCCAGGGTCTAAACCACCAGCCTGGGAGCACTTAGGGGGGGATCCAGGGCTTCAGCTGAATATGTAAAAGTGGAGGGCCCTGCTGGGCATAGGTGGAAGAAGAGAACCTTGACCTCATGAAGGCTGGATGCCCCAGGGGGTGGGAATTTTGAGGGTGGGGAGGTGGGAGTGGGGGGGGTGTAGATAGAGGTTACATCCACAGAGAAGAAGGAGGAGGGGCGAGGGCATTGGAGGTTCCGAGGGGGTGGTGGGGGATGGGGTAAGGGGACAACATAGGAAATGTAAATAAATCATCCAATAAAAAAAAAAAAGAAATGAGAGCAGTCAAACATGGACCAGAACTTGCAAAACTATGAACCAAAATAACTCTGAAGTTTTTATAAGTTAGTTATGTTAAACATTTATCATAGTAACCAAAAGTTGACTAACAGGGAGTACTCAAGGCCAACATAGACAAGCTGAGTATAGTCATTAAAAAGCCTCAGGACTCCACTTAATCTCAATCTCTGAGTGTTTGATAAAAAGAAAATCTTATAACTAGAAATATAATGATTTGCAACTTGAAAGCATTTTAGTTTTTCCTATTTCAGGGAACAAAAGCTATTTCAGGAAGAAATGATTTTTAAATATTCTTAACTGGGCTAACTAAAAATAACCATTGAAAATAAATACAAAATTCAAAGGCAAAGCACAATTTACCCTTTGTTATTATACAACTAGACCTAGAACCTAGGAGAAACCTCCCTTCATCTGTGTTGAAGTAAGCACTTGTCTCTGAAGACTCATTCAGCAATCCAAGACAATGAAAAATATCTGCTTGTTTGATGGCAATAATGTCTTGGAAGGACCATGTACGCCATCTTTCTCTTAGCAACCCCTCATTTGCAATGTCTGAATACCTTCATTGTTCCATAAAACTTCTCAGCCTTTTATAATCCTCTAAGAAATAAAGATAAGAAACCTAGAAGGCATCAAAAGACAAACCCTTAACATTATATATTAGAAAGGAAAACTGTGGTGCACAAAAGATCCAATGGTGCTGTATTGTGGTGGCAAGAAACTGAGAGGAGGAGTAATACAATGCAGTTAATCTGATTGAGGATGAGCCAGAACTAAGACTGGGTGAAATATATCACTGTTCCTGGTAGTGTTTACCATGTTCATTGGAAGCCTCCTTCTTTAAATTGCCTCAGAGTCCAAATTTGAAAGCTCAGGAATGATAGCTATAAAGTTTTGGCCTTGTGCCTACCCAGTGAGTTCTCAGATAGGTCAAATTAAAACACACACATACACATACACACACACACACAAAACACTTTGTGTATTTGTTTACTGTCTCAAACAGCCCCTCTTTTCTAGGTTGCATCATAATGTTACAACTCTGAGACTATATATATTGTGTCAAATTCTGGCCTGATTTCCAAGAAGGAAGTGTGTACATCTAGAAAGGGCTAAAAAAGAGCAGCAAGAGTTTTCTCACAATATCAGAACCTATTTCCTCATGCTTGAAATTCTAAGTTTTCCTCCTTATTTGGCAAAAATAGTAACTGGGTCAAATATAGAAACTCACCAATTCTCCCTTTTATTTACTTCTCCATCTGTGTACAGGCTTCACCAATGATGACAGCAGGAAATGACTTGGCTTTGGAGCTCTGGGTTGCTAACTATCTGATGTGAGGAAGCAGCTGGGAGAGCATCTCCACACGCAATGCCTGGGCTATACTCCAGAGGGGCCTGCCATTGGGCTTTCCCCCATTTGCCAAGTTAGTGATTGTTCTGGAAGCTGTTTACAGATTCCTTGGAAAAGATGCCTTCTCTGTTTTACCTTTTTAGGAAAATCATACCTGAGGGAACATTTAATCATATTTACTATATCATTCTCTAAATACAAAGGTTATAAATCCTTACTCCAGAACACTTGGGAAATGGGAAAGAAAGTAAGAAAATATAACCCCACTAGCCATAAATTAACTACATTTATTGTTTTTATTTATTTATATCTGTTTTTATGCATACCAAAAAAATAAATGTTTAGTGGTATGTAATCTGCCCATCTTTGTTTTCTAAGTGAATTATGAGAAGACATTACTAAACCATCCTCACCCCAATATCTCTTGTATCTAACAAAGCAAATGTAAAAATTAAAACAGACCTAGTTTGCACTTAGAGCTATGTTGTCCAATGTGGTGATCACAAGCCACATGTAAGTAATTTGATGTATGTACTTTACAAATACAATTTTAAAATAAATTTTATTAGTATAAAAGCTAGCTAGCAGGAAGGGAAATTTGTGGTCAGTTTGAGATTGATTCCTTGTGTTCTGAAACCAGTGTACAGTGTCTTCAGCAATAAGCTCCCGCCATTTAGTCCTGATAGGTAATTAAGAGCTGGAGTAGCAGCTTATATCTTTTGAGGGGTTTCTGCATCCTCCTCTATCAATAACTTGTAAAAAAAGTATCTCATGCATGGTAGCTTTTGCTTTAACAGTTTGTGTCTTGCTGGGAAAAGCATTGAAATTAGCTTACTAACTAGTGAACTTTCATATATCCTTAACTATGGCTAACGTTCCATTATGCTCTCTTCTCCCTTATCTCCTGCCTTCATCCTTGATTAAACATTTAAACCCCAGTAATTTCCCTTTTATTTAATTGTATATGTATTTTACTAACCCCTCTAATATATTTTTCACTTGAGTTGTGAGACTGTAGGCTTCCATATAACCTTTTTATATACACATCATTTTGGCTAACTCTTCACCCATACTCTCATTTACCAGCCTCCTTCATGCTCAAACTGTTCCATCTGCAGTAGGCTCCCTCTCTCCTTTCATTTTACTCATATCCTATTATCCCTTCTCTCATAATATACCTCCTATGATGGTGTATTTCCAGAGTTGTCGGCTTCTACATATACTCCAAGTTAAACACACAAATCAAAAGATTCAAAGCTATGATCCTTATGTGAGAAAACATGTGGCATTTGTCTTTCTGAGCCTGAATGATCTCACTCAGTATAATATTTTCCCAATTTCATCCATTTCCTTGCAAATTTTATGATATCAGTTTTCTTTGAAGTTGAACAAAATTGCACTATTTACATGCACCACTTCTTTCTTGTTCAATCATGTCATTAGACTTCTAGGATGAGTCTATTTCTTAGCTAATATACATACAATTGTGTGTGTGTGCGTGTGTGTGTGTGTGTTCATAATAGAGTACTAATAAACATAGATTGTCAAGTAATGTGGTAGTGGGATATAATGTCCTTTGAGTCTGTGCCTAGGAGTGGACTACCAGGGTCATATGAAAGTTCTATTTCTAGTTTTAAAGTAACCTCCAAAATGACTTCCAAAGTGGCTTCATTACTTTACATTCCAACCAATGGTGTAAAAAGTTCCCCTTTCCTCACATCCACACAGGCTTCTGGGTCAGAAAAGGCATTAATGTCTGAGTGTTGTAATATTGACCTGCCATTCAATATATCTACTGTTGCAATAATGGCACGACTATTACGGAGGTAACCAATCAAATTTTAGTACTTGGATTTTAGGCCTGTTCCATGGAAACAAATTTTGCCTGATCAAAAACACAGGGTTATGTAGGTCAAAGATCTACTGTTGTTTCAGTAAATGGTCAGTTTGATAACTACCTATATTATCTTTATTCTTAAATCCACGGATTTCTGCTGCTTGCAACCTTCATAAGAGAAGTGTCTTTTTCAATAAGTAATGAGATACATAACTAGTCAAAGTACTGAGAATAAGTGACTTTGAGTGCTCCGGGGAAGAAGGGACAGCTACATTCCCATAGTTCACTAAACATTGCAGAAAAAGCAGTGTGAGGAATGTAAAAGCCTGACAATGGGGAGAATTGATCCGAAATTCTGTCATCTGTACATGGCATGGCCACTACATACATAAATTTACAGTAACTATGATAACCTTCACAAAGCCAGGTAGAATTCCAGCATCAATAGCTTAAATATCCAGAGGCCTCCAGTGGTAGAGCTATGTGCAGTGGATAGCTGCTGGAAGGACAATCACTTTTCTTTAGGGGCATAGTTTTGCTGTTTTATTCCAGTAGATGCCCCACACCCATAAATATATGAGCAGAGTCAATTAGATTCAAGGAGTTTTATTTTGTCAGAGTGGGCATGGGAACTGGAAAAATGACTCAGCAGTTAAGAGCATGTGTTAATCTTGTGGAGGATGAGAATTTAATTCCAAGCACCCACGTGGTACCTCATAAACGTCTGTAACTCCAGTTTCAGGAGTTCTAGAACCATCATCTGACTTATGTGGTGCAGACATATATGTATGCAAAACTTTGGAAAGAGTTGGGGAGACAGAGGGTTTGTATGATCAAAATGCATTCAATGCATTTATGAAATTTTCAAATGAATAAGTAAAAGTACTATTTAAAAGCATATAGCTCATTGATTGTACTAGCTATATTTCAGTCTTTTAGTAGAATATATGATGACTTTAGTCAAAAAGCAGGTTATTCACTCCCAAGTGGTTAGCCCCAAATACATACATACATACATACATACATACATACATACATATGTACGTACGTACGTACATACAGTCAAAACTAAATGAACTCAATGTTATGTTTATATAAATGAGCACATCTGCGTGTGTGTGTGTGTGTGTGTTTATAACTAATAATCATAGGAGGGCTGGAGAGATGGCTCAGAGGTTAAGAGCACTGACTGCTCTTCCAGAGGTCCTGAGTTCAATTCCCAGCAACCACATGGTAACTCACAATCATCTGTAATGGGATCTGATGCCCTCTTCTGATGTGTCTGAAGACAGCTCATATGCATAAAATAAATAAATAAATCTTTTAAAAATTAGAACAAAAGAAGTTATGGAGAAAGGATGTTATTTGAGGTAGCAGACATGAAAGAAGTTGGAGGGAAGAGACAGGGTGAAATGACATGAATGCAGTATTACATAAGAAATTCTCAAATTTCTCTGGCATAGCAAGACTGCATCAAACTAAGAGCCTTTTTTCTGCACAAAAGAGCTGTAAAATCAACCCAAGCCAACATATTTTTCCTGTTTTCAAGACGTCTACTCTCATAGCCTGAGTTTTAAAATGTAGTTTGTTTTTTAATCAACATTTAAAAGTAGTCTTGTTTCTTAAGAGACAAAGCAATGTAATTTTTTCTATTGGAAATATTTTCCATATCCTATTTAGAGATGATTTTCATCATAGAAAAGGTTAGTAAATGGTGACATATTATTTATGAAAGAGAATGTGCAGCTCAGCTGAAAACATTGATAATCATTTATATCAGTGTAAGTTATATAAAGTGGTAGGTCTTATTGCGATACTTTCACAGACCCACATAATCTACTTTCTGTTTTTAAATTGGATACTTTATTTACATTTCAGATGTAATCCCCTTACCCCATTTCCCCCCCCCACCCAGAAACCCCCTATCCTATTCCCCTCCTCCTGCTTTTATGAGGATATGCCTCCACCCACCCTCCCACTTCCACTTCCCTACCCATAATTTCCCCCACACTGGGGCATCCAGCCTTCACTAGACCAAGGACTTCCTCACTCACTTATGCCTGACAATGTCATCCTCCCCTAGTATACAGCTGGGGCCATGGGTCCCTCCCTAAGTGCTCCCAGGCTGGTGGTTTAGACTCTGGGAGCTCTGGTTGGCTGGTATTGTTGCTCTCCTCATGGGACCGCAACCCCTTTCAGCTCCTTCACTCTTCTCTCTAACCCCTCCATTGGGAACTCCATGATCAGTTCAATGGTTAGCTGTGAGTATCTGCCTCCGAATATGTCAGACTCTGGCAGACCTCCAAGGACACAGCTGTATCAGGCTCCTGTCAGCATGCACTTCTTGGCATCCACATCAGCGTCTATCTTTGGTGACTGCACAAGGCATGGATACCCAGGTGGAATTTACTTTCATTATACATTTTTCCCAGTTTCTCATTTTATAAGTCCCACCCAGGCCCTTTTCTGTTTTCTTAATAGTTCCCCCTCTGGTTTCATGTCCCCACCGCACCTTAGATTCTATGCATGAAAGAAAACATAAAATACTTGTCTTAATATAATTATCTCTAGTTCCAGCCATTTTTCTTACAAACAGCATTAATTCATAATGTACATAATGTACATAGGTGTATACATGTTTTTCTGCCCCTCATTCACTGATGGGCAGACAGGCAACTATATGTAATGCTTCAACAGACATGAGTGTGTGTGTATCTTTGATATTTGACTTCAGTTCCTTTGGATATTCCTTTGGTTGCTATAGCTGGACTGTATGATCATGATATTTTTATGTTTTTTGTTTTGGTTTGGTTTGGTTTTGCTTTTATTTTACTTTTATAATTTTTTATTTATTCACTTTATATCCCAATCACTGTCTCCCTTCCTGGTTCTCTCTCACCCTCTCCCCTCCATTTCTCCTCTGAGAGAATGGTGGACCACCTGGGTAACATCTCCCTACCCATCCCACCCCACCCATACCCCTGCCAAATCATGGCACATCAAGACTCTCCAGGGCTAGGCACTTTGTTTCCCACTGAGGCCAGACAAGACAGCCCAGTTAGGGGACTGTATTCCACAGAAAGGCAACAGCTTTTGAAATAGCTCTTGCTCCAGTTGTTAGGGACACACATGAAGGCCAAGCTGCACATCTGCTAATTATATGTGGGAAGGCCTAAGTCTAGCCTATACATTCTCTTTAATTTGTGAGTCTCTAAGAGCCCCAAGGGTCCAGATTAGTTAACTCTGTTGGTCTTCCTGTGGAGACCTTACTCCTAGCTCTTCCATAAGAGTCCCCAAGCTCCATCCACTCTTTGATTGTGGGTTTCTGAATCTGTTTCAGTCAGCTGCTGGATGGAGCCTCTCAGAGGACAGCCATGCTAGACTCCTATCTGCAAACATAAGAAAGTATCATTAATAGTGTCAGGGATTAGTGCTTTCCCATGGGATGGACCCTCCATACTAACTACCTTAGTGGCTGAATTAATTTATATTCATTTCATTGATGCAATACAGTTCTCTCCATCACCCCCAAAAATAATAAACAAAATCAATGCACACACTTTTTCATTTCTATATTCTAAAAATAAACTTGATTAAACCATAAAAGTAAATGCAATCAAAATTCCATTTCCCCAGTTGAACCAACTATTCCCTAATCAATAGCCATATGCGACTAATGGCTGCTAGACCGGACAGAGCAGTTGACCAAATATCTTAATCATTGTAGAAAATTCTGTTGGATACACTAGACTAAAGAATATAAAAATGTCCTTTTGGATGGGACAGACCCCTAGCAGGTCTGCTCCCATGAAGACACCTTATCCTGAATCTTCTTAGAGCAGCTGGTAAGAACACTCCCCCACAAACCTATGCCCCAGAACTGCAACTGGGAACCTGGGGCACTATAGACACATCACCCACCCAAACCCCACCCCTCCGGAATATCACTCCCCTTCCACCCCTTGCTTGGTCCTTCTGGCTGGGGCATACACTTAGCAGATCTGCTCCTGTGAACACACCATATCCTGAAACATCTTAGAGCAGTGGTGGAACCACTGCACTCAGAGCAGCTAAGGAACCACTGTACTCAGAGCAGCAGGATTTCAGGATCCCAGAGGTAGCCTGAGTCCCAGGAGCTCTTCCACCCAGGAGCTCAGGATCACAGGATCACAGAGACATCTGGACTCTGAGGAGTTATGACACAAGCAAGATAACTGGAAAGACAGGCGCCAGTCAGAGACAGTGAGTGCAGGTAGCACAAGAGTTAACCAGATGGTGAAAGGCAAGTACAAGAACATAAGCAACAGAAACCAACGTTACCTGGCATCATCAGAACCCAGTTCTCCTACCATAACAAGTCCTGGACATCCCATCACACCTGAAAAGCAAGATTCAGATTTAAAATCACTTCTCATGAGGATGATAGAGGACTTTAAGAAGGACATAACTCTTTTAAAGAAATACAGGAGAACAAAGGTAAACAGGTAGAAGCCCTTAAAGAGGAAACACAAAATTCCCTTAAAGAATTGCAAGAAAACACAACCAAACAGGTGAAGAAATTAAACAAAACCATCCAGGATCTAAAAATGGAAGTAGAAACAATAAAGAAATCTCAAAGGGAGACTACCCTGGATATAGAAAACCTAGGAAAGACATCGGAGTCATAGAAAGACATCAGGAGTCACAGAATACAAAGATAGAAGAGAGAACCTCATGTGCAGAAGATACCATGGAAAACATTGACACAATTATCAAAGAAAATGCAAAATGCAAAAAGGTGCTAACCCAAAACATCTAAGAAATCCAGGACACAATGAGAAGACAAAACCTAAGGATAACAGGTATAGATGAGAGTGAAGATTCCCAAATTAAAGAGACAGTAAATATCTTCAACAAAATTATAGAGGAAAACTTTCCTAACCTAAAGAAATAGATGCCTTTGAAATAGAAGCCTACAGAACTCCAAATAGACTAGACCAGAAAAGAAATCCCTCCTATCACATAATAATGAAAACATCAAATGGACAAAACAAAGAAAAAATACTAAAATCAATAAGGGAAAAGGTCAAGTAACATATAAAGGCAGACCTATAAGAATTACACCAGACTTAAAAGCCAGAAGATCCTGGACTGATATCATACAGACCCTAAGAGAACACAAATGCCAGTCCAGACTATTATACCCAGCAAAACTCTCAATAACTATAGATGGAGAAACAATGATATTCCATGACAAAACCAAATTTACACAATATCTTCACACAAATTCAGCCCTACAAAGTATAATAGATGGAAAACTCCAACACAAGGAGAGAAACTACAACATAGATAAAGCAAGAAAGTAATCTTCCAACAAGCCTAAAAGAAGGTAGCTATACAAACATAATTACGCCTCTAATAACTAAAATAATAGGAAGAAACAATCACTTTTCCTTAATACCTCTTAACATCAATGTACTCAATTCCCCCCAATAAAAAGACATAGACTAACAGACTGGATACATAAACAGGACCCAGAATTTTGCTGCATACAGGAAACGCACCTCAGTGACAACGACAGACACTACCTCAGAGTAAAGGGCTGGAAAACAATTTTCCAAGCAAATGATCCTAAGAAACAAGCTGGAGTTGAAACTCTAATATCGAATAAAATCAACTTTCAACCAAAAGTTACCAAAAAAGATAAGGAAGGACACTTCATACACATCAAAGAAAAATCTACCAAGAAGAACTCTCAATTCTGAGCATCAATGCTCCAAATGCCAGGGCACCAACATTCATAAAAGAAAGTTTACTAAAACTCAAAACACACATGACACCTCACACAATAATAGTGGGGGATTTCAACACCCCACTCTCATCAATGGACAGATCATGGAAACAGAAACTAAACCGAGACACTTTGACATTAACAGAAGTTATGAACCAAATGGATTTAACAGATATCTATAGAACATCTAATCCTAAAACAAAAGAATATACCTTTTTCTCAGTACCTCACGGTACCTTCTCCAAAATAGACCATATAATTGGTCACAAAACAGGCCTCAACAGATACAAAAATATTGAAATATTCCCTTGCATCTTATCAGATCACCACGGACTAAGACTGGTCTTTAATAATGACAAAAACAATGGAAAACCCACGTACACATGGAAACTGAACAACACTCTACTCAATGATGACTTGGTCAAGGAAGAAATAAGAAAGAAATTAAATACTTTTTAGAGTTTAATGAAAATGAAGGCTCATCATACCAAAACTTATGGGACACAATGAAAGCAGTGCTAAGGGGAAAACTCATAGCTCTAAGTGTCTACAAGAAGAAACTGGAGAGAGCATACACTAGCAACTTGACAATATCCCTGAAAGCTCTAGAACAAAAAGAAGCAAATATACCCAGGAGGAGTAGAAGGCAGGAAATAATAAAACTCAGGGCTGAAATCAACCAAGTAGAAAAACTATACAAAATGTCAACAAAACCAGGAGCTGGTTCTTTGAGAAAATCAACAAGAGAGATAAACCCTTAGCCGGACTAACCAGAGAGCACAGAGACAATATCAAAATTAATAAAATTAGAACTGAAAAGGGTGACATAACAACAGAAACTGAGGAAATTCAGAAAGTCATCAGATCCTACTACAAAAGCTTATACTCAACAAAACTGGAAAATCTGGATGAAATGGACAATTTTCTAGACAGATACCAGGTACCAAATTTAAATCAGGAGCAAATAAACCATCTAAACAGTCCCATAACCGCTAAAGAAATAGCAGCAGTCATTAAAAGTCTCCCCCCACACACAAAAAAAAGCTCTGGACCAGGTGGTTTTATTGCAGAATTCTACCAGACCTTGAAGGAAGGCCTAATACCAATTTTCTTCAAACTATTCCACAAAATAGAAACAGAAGGAACACTACTCAATTCATTCTATGAAGCCACAATCACACTCATACCTAAACCTCACAAAGACCTAACAAAGAAAGAGAACTTCAGACCAAAAAAAACAGTAAACAGAAATAAAAGAATTAAATTGCTTGGCATACTTACCATAGTTTGAATTATAATAATTGTGTATTAGAACTGAGGTCACATTTCATGCTTCCTTTATCTCTCCAAATGTATTTCCTTTGCTGGTGATGTTTGTTTTTGAATTTTCATGTATCTGTGGGTTCTGTTGTTGAAAATCAAACATTATACCTCAAGTAATAAAAAAAAGAAAAAAAAAGTACTCAATCAATTTTCAATTCAATGCTATAAGAATAATTAAATATTAAAAAATAATGTATCCTTTTGATGGCAAAAAATACTCAATAAAATTCTTGCAAACCAAATCAAAGAACATATCAAAATCATCATCCACCAAGATCAATTAGGCTTCATCCCAGGGATACAGGGATGGTTCAATATATGAAAACCCACTAACATACTCCACTATATAAAAAAACTCAAAGAAAAAAACCACATGATCATCTCACTAGATCCTGAGAAAGCATTTGACAAAATTCAACACCCCTTCATGGTAAAAGTCTTGGAAAGATCAGGAATTCAAGGCCCCTACCTAAACATAGTAAAAGCAATATACAGCAAACCAGTAGCAAACATCAAACTAAATGGAGAGAAACTTGAAGCAATCCCACTAAAATCAGGGACTAGGCAAGGCTGCCCACTCTCTCCCTACTTATTCAATATAGTACTGGAAGTCCTAGCCAGAGCAATTAGACAACAAAAAGAAGTCAAAGGGATACAAATAGGAAAGGAAGAAGTCAAAATCTCACTATTTGCAGATGATATGATAGTATACTTAAGTGACCCCAAAACTTCCACCAGAGAACTCCTAAACCTGATAAACAACTTCAGCAAAGTGGCTGGTTATAAAATCAACTCAAACAAATCAGTAGGCTTCCTCTACTCAAAAGACAAACAGGCTGAGAAAGAAATTATGGAAATGACACCCTTCACAATAGTCACAAATAATATAAAATACCTTGGTGTGAATCTAACCAAGGAAGTGAAAGATCTCTATGACAAGAACTTCAAGTCTCTGAAGAAAGAAATCGAAGAAGATCTCAGAAGATGGAAAGATCTCCCATGCTCCTGGATTGGCAGGATTCGTATGGTAAAAATGGCTATCTTGCCAAAAGCAATCTACAGAGTCAATGCAATACCCATTTAAATCCCAACTCAATTCTTCACAGACTTAGAAAGAGAAATTCTCAAATTCATTTGGAATAACAAAAAACCCAGGAGAGTAAAACCTATTCTCAACAATAAAAGAACTTCTGGAAAAATTACCATCCCTGACCTCAAGCTGTACTACAGAGCAATAGTGATAAAAACTGCATTTTATTTGTACAGAGACAGGCAGGAAGATAAGTGGAATAGAATTGAAGACCCAGAAATGAACCCACACACCTATGGTCACTTGATCTTTGGCAAAGGAGCTAAAACTGTCCAGTGGAAAAAGGACAGCATTTTCAACAAATGGTGCTGGTTCAACTGGAGGACAACATGTAGAAGAATGCAAATAGATCCATTCTTATCTCCTTGTACAAAGCTCAAGTCCAAGTGGATAAAGGACCTTCACATAAAACCAGATACACTGAAACTAATAGAAGTGAAGGTGGGGAAGAGCCTTCAATACATGGGCATAGGGGAAAAGTTCCTGAACAGAACACCAGTGGCTTATGCACTAAGATCAAGAATTGACAAGTGGGACCTTATAAAATTGCAGTTTCTGTAAGGCAGAGGACACTGTCAATAGGACAAAACAGCAACCAACAGATTGGGAAAAGATCTTTACCAATCCCACATCCAATAGAGGGCCAATATATACAAAGATGTCAAGAAATTAGGTTTCAGACCACCAAATAACCCCATTAAAAATGGAATACAGAGCTAAACAAAGAAGTCTCAACTGGATAGAGACAGCGCCGGGGCAAGCGAGAGCCGGACGGGCACTGGGTGACTCTGTGCCTCGCGGAGGAAAATCAACTAAACATGGGCAAAGGAGATCCTAAGAAGCCGAGAGGCAAAATGTCCTCATATGCATTCTTTGTGCAAACCTGCCGGGAGGAGCACAAGAAGAAGCACCCAGATGCTTCTGTCAACTTCTCAGAGTTCTCCAAGAAGTGCTCAGAGAGGTGGAAGACTATGTCTGCTAAAGAAAAGGGGAAATTTGAAGATATGGCAAAGGCTGACAAGGCTCGTTATGAAAGAGAAATGAAAACCTACATCCCTCCCAAAGGGGAGACCAAAAAGAAGTTCAAGGACCCCAATGCACCCAAGAGGCCTCCTTCGGCCTTCTTCTTGTTTTGTTCTGAGTACCGCCCAAAAATCAAAGGCGAACATCCTGGCTTATCCATTGGTGATGTTGCAAAGAAGCTAGGAGAGATGTGGAACAACACTGCAGCGGATGACAAGCAGCCCTACGAGAAGAAGGCTGCCAAGCTGAAGGAGAAGTATGAGAAGGATATTGCTGCCTACAGAGCTAAAGGAAAACCTGATGCAGCAAAAAAGGGGGTAGTCAAGGCTGAAAAGAGCAAGAAAAAGAAGGAAGAGGAAGATGATGAGGAAGATGAAGAAGATGAGGAAGAGGAGGAAGAAGAGGAAGACGAAGATGAAGAAGAAGATGATGATGATGAATAAGTTGGTTCTAGCGCAGTTTTTTTCTTGTCTATAAAGCATTTAACCCCCCTGTACACAACTCACTCCTTTTAAAGAAAAAAATTGAAATGTAAGGCTGTGTAAGATTTGTTTTTAAACTGTACAGTGTCTTTTTTTGTATAGTTTACACACTACCGAATGTGTCTTTAGATAGCCCTGTCCTGGTGGTATTTTCAATAGCCACTAACCTTGCCTGGTACAGTCTGGGGGTTGTAAATTGGCATGGAAATTTAAAGCAGGTTCTTGTTGGTGCACAGCACAAATTAGTTATATATGGGGACAGTAGTTTGGTTTTTGTTTTTCTTTTCTTTTGGTTTTATTTTTGGGTTTTTTTCTTCCATCTTCAGTTGTCTCTGATGCAGCTTATACGAAGATAATTGTTGTTCTGTTAACTGAATACCACTCTGTAATTGCAAAAAAAAAAAATTGCGGCTGTTTTGTTGACATTCTGAATGCTTCTAAGTAAATACAATTTTTTTTATTAGTATTGTTGTCCTTTTCATAGGTCTGAAAGTTTTCTTCTCGAGGGGAAGCTAGTCTTTTGCTTTTGCCCATTTTGGGTCACATGGATTATTACAGTGTGTATCTTTTCATGTAGTTAGCTGGAAAAAAGCTTTTGTCCACACAACCCTGCATATTATGGTAGGGGTAACATTTTCATCCATAGTTAAAGAATCTCCAAAAACGTGATTAGTTGAATAAGAGATTATATAACCTACTTGGCAAAGCAAGGAGTGATCAATTCTGTCACACCATGGGATTATTAGAATCAAGCAATCTGAAAGTCTGTCCTTGAAGGACTAATAGAAAAGTATGTTCTAATCCTTACATGAGGACTCTCCTTTAACTGCCATTACTATGTAATGACAGTTATATTTTGCAGTTTTCCCCTACTAAAGACCTGAGAATGTATCCCCAAAAGCGTGAACTTAAAATACAAGACTGCCATACTATTCATTGACCTTAGTCCCAGCGAAGGCTATCATGAGAACGCTGGCTATAATGCATTTGCCCTACTATCTAAATACGGATTGCTCAGGAAACTTGACTGTTTAAAGGTATATTTAATTAATTGAGCCAGCTTTTAAAGTTATGCCACATTTAAAATGAAGGGTATATTTTCCTATATTGTGGTTTGTCCCTTTATAAATCAGATACAAGGAAAGAAGATAAACTTTGCATATTAGTACCAGTTGTCCAATCCATTTGCTTTTTCTTTATAAAACCCAAACTCATTCATTAATCATGTTTAATCTGCTTAGTTTAGGGAACAATTTGGCAATTTTGTGGGGGGTTTTTGAGATTATCGTTCTCTTAAAGTGCCAGTGTTTTAAAATAGCGTTCTTGTAATTTTACACGCTTTTGTGATGGACTGCTGTTATATAATTTTGACTTGGGTTCTTTACATTTGCGTTTGTTAATGTAATTTGAGGAGGAATACTGAACATGAGTCCTGGATGATACTAATAAACTAATAATTGCAGAGGTTTTTAAAAAAAAAAAAAAAAAAAAAAGAAGTCTCAACTGAGGAAACTGGAATGGCAGAGAGGCACCCAAAGAAATGTTCAGCATCCTTAGTCATCAGGGAAATGCAAATCAAAACAACCCTGAGATTCCACCTCACACCAATCAAAATGGCTAAGATTAAAAACTCAGGTGATAGTAGATGCTGGCGAGGTTGTGGAGAAAGAAGAACACTCCTCCATTGTTGGTGGGATTGCAAGATGGTACAACCACCCTGGAAATCAGTCTGGCAGTTCCTCAGAAAATTGGACATAGTATTACCTGAGGACCCAGCTCTACAACTCCTGTGCATATACACAGAAGATGTTCCAACATATCACAAGGACACATGCTCCACCATGTTTATAGCAGCCTTATTTAAAAAACCAGAAGCTGGAAAGAACCCAGATGTCCTTCAACAGAAGAAAGGATACAGAAAATGTGGTACATTTATACAATGGAATATTACTCAGCTATTAAAAACAATGAATTTGAGAAATTCTTAGGTAAATGGATGGAACTAGAAAATATCATCCTGAGTGAGGTAAGCCAATCACAAAAGAACACACATGGTATTCACTCACTGATTATTGGATATTAGCCCAAAAATTCACAATACCTAAGATACCACTCACAGAACACATGAAGCTCAAGAAGAAAGAAGACCAAAGTACTTTGGTCCTTTTTAGAAGGAGTAACAAAATACTCATAGGAGCAAGTATGGAGACTGCATGGAATGAAATCCTGAACCATGTGCACTCTAAGCATGAACTCTACCACAGATTTAGTATCCCCAGGATGCCGTGTGCATTTTAATGTGGTATTTGTTCCTAACTTCAAAGTGTAGTCTCTAGTAAGAGAAAGATGAACATACATTTGGCTCATGAATGGTATAAAAAAAGATTTTAACAGGACACAATATCTTACCCATTGTTTTTTCCCATTTAGTCATATGAAAGGTATTTTCTTCATTGTTTACAAACTCAGTATACAAACAAACAGATGCTCCTTTAAGAAATATTTCTATAAGTCAAATATATTGATTCACTAATATACAGATTTTTTCAAAATTTCCGTATTGTTACATATTTTCTCCAAACAATATATGAAATATAATTATCAGCAGGGATGTATGCATATTTCTATTTTCTGCCATCCTAACCCAAAGTAGATATTGCTTTTTCATGTTATGAGAGGCAAAATATAGCATATGTTAGAATTTGGGGTGCTTTTATGGTTTCTCTTTAAAAAAAAAAAGGATAAGAGGAACAATGTCAATGCTAAGACTTTAATATAATCTTGACATTTTCAAAGCATCATGGGAGCCTCTCCATGAAACCAAGAAGAGTTACTAAAAACGATAATTTGTTCCAAACAAATCTATTCTGAATTTATAAATAATTTGGTATCTCTATAAACAGTTAGCAATCTGATGATACTGAAAATATTTGCATACTTATAAACTTACTCCCCACAAGGTCAAGATTCTATTTCCCTCCTCTGTAAAATACTTCTGGGGGATCAGCACAATGTTTCATATACAAGAAAACTGAAGGATATATATTCTGAATTGAGCAGTTTCTACATATCATTGAGATCTCACATTCATATTGGGGAGACACATACATAGTGTTAGTGCTGACAGCTAGATTGTTGTCCTGGCAGTGCTGTGGATAGCCTCTCTCTCAAGCTTAGCATTCACATTTATAAAATGAGGAAGTTGGCCCAGATGACATTTCTAAGCTATTCCATATCTAAAACAATTACATTCTCAGAATATGTGTAAGGATTTCAAGAGATGGATAAGAGAGCTATGCTTCCATATGACGAGGTATGTGCAATTGTGTTTTGGGGCAAGGGTAGAGTGATTGGTGAATGCTCTTTTCCTCTCTGCAGGAATCTAAAAGGTAAGGCAGAAAAGAGGTAGTAACAGGTTTGAACACCAACTAGATAAGACTGAAAGACACATGAACCAGCATAACAAAATGATTTGGTACTGTGTGCTCTAGGCCTTTAAGGACAAAGTTCATATGATGGGTTTTGAAGCTGAAGATTCAATTAAAGTGGTAACATTTGCATTGTTCATTCTGTGCTGGATAGACAGCCTGTATTGCCTAGATCTTGATTAAAAAGCAGTAAGAGTATTCCTAACATTAGTTAGTAGCCCCCTGAGGCTGACACTGAACACTTGTAATATTTAGGAGCCTCTATCCTAATCACCACTTAGACCAAGCTTTATGCCAAGGACAGAATACTTCATTGATGAAATCTCTCAATGCCATGGCCTCTTGAGTAAATGCCTGTCTGTCTTGTCGCTGAGATGTTGTGCAGTAATAAGGGGTTTTCAGAAGGTCATGCTTTTTTTTTCTTAATAAAGATATAACTGCTATTCAAATACAGAACAACAAAATTCACAAAGGCTTTCAGAGGTATAAATATCACTCTATGTCCACACATTGTCAGTCTGAGAAAGTATGATCCTTTGCCCTCCTTTTTTGTCAAATATGAAATAAACTGAATCAGAAAAACTTCTGTAAAGTCATAATGAACCACACTTCTTGCTATAAGATGCAGGAACTGAAAGCACAAGAATATCAAAAATAATTTTTTTCCAATGATCTGACTAAGGTCCTGAAAATGAAAAAGATTTTCCTAAGGCCCCAGGGATTGTAAAGTGACTCAAAGCCAAACAATGTAGTCTCATTTCAGTAGTGAATAAGGAGAAACACTCTTAGCCCTGTTTCAGTTACACAGTGTCGTAACACACAGTGTGGCTAAGCACAGGAGAAAACATACATGAGTAATACAAATCTGTTATTCGGATATGTTCAACCATGGCTACTTACTGACTGACTAAATGTTACTTGCCTAAAATCCAAACCTGCATTTGAAGGTAATTTGGCCAAATTATCATTGTTCTCTTACTGTCAAGAGGACCAAGATCAATCCTCCTTTTGGTGACTGAGAGATTTCCAAGTATCCCTTTATTTGTCACATCCTCTCAATAATACATAAAGGATAAGAAATATTTACATTCTTTTTTCCTTAAAAACTTCAAGTGAGTGGAATCTCTCTATCAATTGTAATCTATCAATTACATTTTGGAAATGCTTGATAGAAGTTCCATTCAGGGCAAACAGTCCCTGCAGTGAATGTTACCAAACTCTTGGAGCCTTTGATGCTTTTTTTTTTTTTTTTAGTTTAAAAATGTTGTCTATTTCAGGATGAAGGAAAGAAAGTCAAACATTTCAACAAGTCAAGCAGCTCTAAGTGATGTAGCTAGGACCATAATTTCATGCATATTATTAGATTCCTCAAATTTTACATGAGAAATAATTTTCGTACAATTTAGACAATGACTGTAAGAAGAAGATAGACAATTCCAAGACTGAATAATCAGTACTAATGGGTCTCTATTGACAAAGTGATTGCATATGCCCCCATTACACACTGAGTTCTTGATCTAGAGACTGCCACTGAGCATGCCAATAGCTACTTCCATAACGCTCGTTAAACTGTGACTTTCTCTAGTTTTATATATGTACTCCAGAACTTCCCAAATGAAAGACTTCCAAGTGTTTGTTCCCTTTTTACCAACAACCTAGAATTCTGTTTCTTCCTACAGATACTGACACCTTACGTTTATCCACTGTATTGTATAATACTATTCATGTTAAAGTAGATACTTTTAGTTCCTTGAAGGCAAGGATCATGTCTCACCCATCACTCATCCACATTTTCATCACCCAGTTTATTATTTTCCACTCACTAAGTGAATAGTGAATATTTTAAAACAGACAGACAGACAGACAGACACACACACACACACACACACACACACAAAACCTACCCCAAAAGTGGTAGGTTATAACAGAAAGGCTACAGGCCATTGACTTTCATTAGGGCCGTTTCCCCACTCTTCCAAGTGGATCACATCCAAAATGTAACTCAACATTTTCTTAAAAAAAACATCTTCCTTATATCAATCTTCAGCATCAGTGGCTACCCAAAAGAATCTTCCAGTCTCATGGATTACCTTAGGGATTCATCTGTGGCAATGAAGCAAAGCTGAACTCCTCAACAGAATATGGAAATGCCCACAGAGACAGAAGGCTAGGTTTAAGAGAGGCAGCAGGTCCTGTTCTTTCTCAGACTGGAGAAAAAAATGAAGCAATATATACCAAAGCAGAGATAAATAGAAGCAAAAAGACAATTAAAAAGAGGGCCAGTCTCAGAAAAGAATGAAAAAGCATATGTTAAGTCAAGGATGAGTAAAGAGCTTAGCAGAGAGCTAAAAGAACTGTGTTCATAGGCTAGCAAGATAGATCAATGGGGAAAAGCACGTGCTGCCAAGCTGGATGACCCAAGTTCAATCCTTAGGACTTGGGTGGTGAAAAGAGTCAACTCTGACAAGATGTCCTCTAATCTCACATATATACAAATGGCATTAGTGTTCCCTGTATACTATACACACACACACACACACACACACACACACACACACACACATAAATGTAATTAAACATTGTTTTTAAGAGCTGACATCAGGAACTCCCTTGAATGGTAAAATGGTTGACATCCTGCATCAAGGATCCTGAATGTCATTCTCAAATAAAGGTCCCATAGTTTATGGGTTTTGAAAAATGATGATAGGCCCTGACTCAAATAAATACTTTTAGACAGTTATTCAATGGCTACAAGATAGATATCCTTGGTGTACAGTGGCCCACTTAAACAAGTTCAAGGAAATACCACATTCTAGATACAATGTGCAATGATTTCCTTAAGGATTCTTCCATTAAGGGATGGAAAATCAGCTCTCTAATCATTAACATTTCTCACCATTATCATTGTTTCTTGAAGTAATGTGTTTATGGCCTCTATTTTTATTATGATTCTTTCCAACTATTACCATTATTTGGGTCAGTTTTGAACCTTCTTTAAACCTTTGAAACAGAGAAAAAGGGTAGCTACACAAATATAAAGCCTAGTAAATTATTATACAAATAGTAATCTTGAATTCTCTACTGAATTAAAGATTGTTCATTCACCTCAAATTTGTTTCCAAATGCCTAATCTCAAATATAACACCTCCTTCTTTCTCTCTTCATAGTAATCATTTTCTGCCATTCCTATGATGTTATTATCTAAAAGTGAATTATTAAACAATATAAAGTATGGCATCATTCATTTTTGTTAAAGACTCACTATGGGGCTAGAAAGTTAGCTCAATGGTTAAAATAACTTGCTGCTCTTCCGCCAGATATGTATTCAATTCCTAGAACCTATACAGAGTCTCACAACATCTATAACTCCACCGTTATCAGACATACATGAGGAGCACATACGAATACATAGGCAAATGGATAAAATAAGCATAAATAAATGTTTAAAAGGAAAAAAGACCCAGTTTCTTTTGCAAATATACATTAATCTTTAGGTATTCTAGCCCTGTTCGTTACAATCTATGTGCTAAAGTGTCCATGATATTTTCTCCATTGTCTGCATGCTGCTGATTGCATAGTCATGGTACAATTCCACATAAAGCTTGATATTTCCTGATGGAACAATGTCCTGTTCAATGTCACGTTTTCACTTTTATATTACTATTCCAGCTAGTGATCAATAATAAAATAACCATGTCCAATCACTTTATTTTCACTTGTTAGATGAAATTTTATTTTTATAGATAGTTTGCATGCTATATAAAAACAAATATAATCTGTGTGATCCTGGGAATTTTAGTGTATTTACAAAGTCTCATGATCATCAAAATTCTTATCCTTTTTTCTTTCCTTGTTCTAGTAATACTGAATTTTTATTACGTGTTCATCACTGAAGTTTCTTGACTTACCAATTAATTGTTAGAAGTTATATTAGTACAAGTAAGTTTCAATCTTTATCGTGTGTGTGTGTGTGTGTGTGTGTGTGTGTATGCACAAGTTTGTGCATGTGCATTTGTATGTGGATGGGGGAGAGGAACATTAGGAGGGATTCATCATGGGGTTCCCAATGGAGGCGTGAGAGAGAAGACTGAAGTAGCTGAAAGGGTTTGTGGCCCCATGAGGAAAGCAACAATACCAACCAACCAGAGCTCCCAGGGCCTAAACCACCAGCCTGGAAGCACTTAGGGAGGGACCCATGGCTTCAGCTGTATATGTAGGGGAGGATGACATTGTCAGGCATAGGTGGGAGAGGAAGTCCTTGGTCCTGTGAAGGCTGGATGCCAGAGTGTGGGGGAATTAGAGGATAGGGAGGTGGGAGTGGGAGGTGGGTGGGGACATATCCTCATAGAAGCAGGATGAGGGGGGGTGGAACAGGGAGTTTCTGGGTGGGGGAGGGAAATGGTGAAAAGGGATAACCTCTGAAATGTAAATAAAATATCCAATAAAAAATTAATTTCAAAAAAAAGAAAGAAAGAAAGCTGGCTGAGCAAATATCAGGGAACAAACAGGAAAGCAGGACTCCTCTGCGGCCTTTGTTCCTTCATCCAGGTTCCTGCCCTGCTTGAGTTCCTACCCTGACTTCCTCAATGATGCACAGCAATACAGAAATATGAGCCAAATATAATTTCCTCCCTCCCCCCAAAATAAGGCAATATCACAAGATGTGCTTTATATACAAACATTTGTTTTCACGATATCAATATTAAACCCAGGAGAAGCATCTTCATTGACTAAATGTTTAATGTTTCAAAAGTAAAAGTAAACTTTAATTTTTAGGAACTCTCTACGTAGGATCTGAAAAAAAATAAGTAAGATTTTTTTATGACAGTATCACATGTTTATTAAATGATTTTATTTGTATTCCAAAAGTTGCCCCCTTCCAGATACCCCCTCTCTGAGTTCTTCACCCCATTCCACTTCCCACCACTTCTGAGAGGGAAATGGAGAAATACTTGAAGCCATTCCACTAAAATCAGGGACAATAAAGAAGTAGGATTTTTTTTCTCTCTCCATATCAACAAAATAGCCAACAGCTATAACTGAGAATGGCCACATGCTCACATATATAAAACCATTATGAGAACCTTGATTTTACAAGCCTAAGAAGCCAGCAGAAATATACCCCATGGAACAGAAATGTAAAGTTAATTATACACATTAGTTACAGTTTTCAAATCCTTGCTTCTAAGACAACTTTAGCACACCGAATAGGTTCAGCAGGTCATTTAGAAAACCAAAAACAAAATATATACCCAGTCTTTGAAATTCAAAAACTATTTAACATTAAAAATTTTTGAGATATAAAATTGCACTAATTGTTTCTAAGTATTGTTTGTGAAATCAATGTTTTCTTTTTTTAATTTATTTTTTTCTAAAATCGTAATTCATTCACACAGGGGTATAAACACAGAAAGGCAGGATGTGGGGAAGGGAATGACACTGGAGTGTGGGTGTTCAGGGGGAATACAGATATCTTCAGAACCGGGTATCGGCTGGGTGAAGGTTCAGGAGACAAGTCACTATGACTCTGCCTATGACTTGCTTGTCCTTATCTAAGTTGGTATTGTCTGCCCAGGCTACCTATTTACAAGGTCTATGACTACTCAGGCTTGTAAATTTCCACAAAAGCTGCCTGTTTACATTAGCTTATAGCCATCTGTTTCAATGTTTTTCCACTGAGACCCAAGACTTGGTGTTAGTATACATGTATGACAGGCCTATTGCTGATTTTAGGCCTATGGCTGATTTTAGGCCTTCAGTGGGTAACAGGGCTGCCCCTGACATCTCCTCCCTTCTTTAAGTATAGAAGGGCTGTGGCAATTCTAAACTTGTGAAGGCGGGGATAGAGGCCTGACCTACAGTATTTGAAGAGGACCTTGTAATGGCTCCAATCCCCCTGTCTTTGTCCAGTGAGGCATGAGAGCCATACCCGTCCCGATGTCTTTTTCCTGGAGAGGGGATACTTTTGACATCAACCCCTATGCAGTCAGGCTTGTCCCTCAGGGAACCCAGATAGATATTTTTATCTTTTATTTATATTCCCTTGCAGTGCTTAGCCTCGCAGCCTAAGCAAGAATTCAGATCTTCCATACCATCTGACCTTATGTAGTGGCTGCTAAGGTGCTGGGAAGCTTTAATGAGGATTCGAGTTGTTTGTTTCCAAGGCTGGCTGCCATGGAGATAAAGAGATAGGCGATGGAAATGATAGAAAAATGCCACAAAGCTTACAAGTCTTATTGGGATAGAGTCATTTTCCTAAATAAAATCTTCCCAAAATTCTACTAGCCTATTGTCAATTTCCAGGTTCTTACAATATTTTATTCTCCCTCTCCCCGCCCCATCTCTCCCTCCACCCCAATTTTTCTTAGTACATTTTTAGATGAAATTATCAGAGATATAATAAAGGAAATTATTTTCTTTTTAAAATACTTTCATATTATACATTAAAAATAGAAAACTGCTAGAGTCTTTTCTATGTTTTTTGTACCCTACCATCCTTGGAAAGTCATCAGTTATTATTTTAAAATATTATTTTTAATATGTTTCAGTTGTAATAGAATTGTATCTGATGTTTCTATCTCCTTCCTCCCGCAAGCCACTCAGAGAGAGAGAGAGAGAGAGAGAGAGAGAGAGAGAGAGAGAGAGAGATCCTGATGAGTCTGCTTTTGTTCTTGTGTATATCGTTTCACAACTGACCCGTCTGCATTGAACAATCAACAAGGTTGGCTCATCCTTGGAAAAGGCTAATTCTCCTTCTTCCAGCAGTCAAAATAGTTCATTGTATAGAGATTTCCCCTAAACTTGTTAGCATATTCACTGATATGTATATTCTTCTGATCTTGTTTATATAGCCATTTCTAGGAGAGACTGTTTCACAGTGTACTTCCAGGTATTCTGGCTCTTACAATCTTTGCATCCTGTCTCCTATAATGTTCCCTACAGGATCTGTGGTATAGATGTATCCATTAGGACTGGGCTATCTACAATCTCTTGGTCTCTGCATTGTACCCAGTTGTGGTTTTCTGTGCTGGTCTCCATTTGCTATAAAGAGAGGTTTCTGTGATGAGGGGTGGTAGCTAGACTTACCCAGGACAAGTGCCTCACACAGAGAGAGAGTTCATGAGCCTTCATTCTTCAACTAGGCTTGTGGGTTTGTAGATAGAGGAGGGTTGGCAACTCAGTTATTTTAAAGAGGTATTGCACACTTACTAATTGAATTACATAATGCATTTCAATCTATTGAATTTTTTATAACTATTATACTTAAATTTATACTTTCTTCCAGTGGTGCTTCTTTAAGTTGACTCCTGAGCCATTTTGACAGTATTCAAATGACTAGGATAGTCCCAATACCTAGGATATTAAGATGTTTCAGATGCATCTTGTTCATTTCTTGCCTCCAACCATGAATCAACCATTTTTCTAAGAGCCTTGGTTTCTTTTTATGAAATATTACAAAGTTAAAATCAGAGTACTAAGGCTGCTCAATCCTAATAGATCCATTGTAGCCTCTGGGCTATCTCAGTAGACCACGAAAAGAAAATACAAGTAAAGACAAAATAACCCTTGCTTTCATAGTGATATTTTTTTATTTTAGGTCCAGGACTATACAGTTTAATCTCTTCTGTATTCCATTTGTATCTGATTTCCTTAACACTGAGAATCTTGTATTTTTCACTGAAATGGAAATAACAATATTTCTCAGGGGTCTTGTTTTGCCCTTTTATAAGTGGTAGCACCATTTAGAACACATGGCTTGAAAGATTCTGCAATTACTCACTTGCTTTTTCCATATAAGAAAAATTAATGTTAGACATAGTGGTACATGCCTTTAATACCAGAATTAGGTGGAGAGAAACAGGTGAGTCTCTGTGGGTTCAAAACCAGCCTGGTCTAAAATAATAAAAAACAGACTCAAAAAGGAAAAAAAAAGTCTTACAAGGCCTTACCCCTAAATGAAGAGCTACAGCTGCTATGAGAGAGAGAATCAATCTTTTCCAGGGACAAACCATCTTATTGGATATCCAATCCCAAGTAGTCAGCCCTAAACACTTACGCATATGAACAACATTAAATGGACACAGAAATATATATATATGCAACAATAATAAAGAAAAGGAAGTCATGAATTTAAGAGGAAGTAGAAGGGACACAAAAAGCATTGGAGACAAGATAGGAAATTATATGGTGCACTTATATACAGTACTTGTTTATAATTTTTTCCAAAAATAAAATGGAAAAAATAAGACACAATAATACTTACAAAGCAGTACCACTTCACCCTCTATCAGTATGTATGGGTGCTGCAGCCTCTGGGTGTGACCTATTGGACTGTGAGGAAGGTTTCAACATCACCCTAGTAGTTAGAGTGCCCATGTGACTGTCATATTGCTTGACAAGATAAGAGTATCACTAATTAAGCTCAGATTGGGTCCAGACCATGGTAGTGGCTGCTTCACCTGTCTTTATGGAAGTGCCCTAGGTGCTGGCAGCCTGACACCTCCCCATAGTGACAGTGGGATGGTTGGCCACCCCAGAGTTTTTGTAGATTCCCCATTGGTCCAAAGGCTGCATAAAAATGTTTGCTGTTGCACAATACAGGAGATCTACACCTCTGTGCTGGTAGAGTCTGTTTCCCAGGTTGGTAACTTTGTTTCCCTTACTCCCTCCTGGATTCTAGTTTCCTCAAGTATGCTTGTTGAAAATAGTTTAAATACTTCATGTAAACTAACTCCAGCTTCTTACTCCACTCCACTCCAGCTTCTTCTCACTCCAGTGTGATCTGGTTGTACTATAACCAAAAGGCCTAGCCATATATCCATATTATATTCTTTATTTTCACTCTCACTTTGGACTTTCTGTTAAGAGCAACTACATATTTGATGTTGAGCATAGCCATTTTCATGTTTACATTTGTCAAGAAGTGTTTAACAATTTTTGATTGTGCATAATTTTTTTTACTTATCTTGCTAAAGTTATGCAAATAATAGTCTTGTCCCTAAATAGTGCTTACATTAGTAACTTTTACATATAAACAAACTTAGGTTCTCTGTAAGAGCACCAACTGCTATTAACTATTGCTCTGCCTTCCTCCTTTATTTTTTTACTTTTAGTCAGAGACATGATTCTCATGACTACTCCAACTTCACAGGTCTTCTTCTGTTACCTTCGTGCCATATTAAACAATATGAAAACATGCATCAGAGATTCTATATGTGTATATATCTTTAACTTTAAATCTGTCTTCTTTACATTTGGTTTATTATTTCTAACATAATTTTAATCCTACTCAACTGCCAAGAATTCTTTTCAATATGAGACTTCATCATAGGAGTATCCTGGTGAACTCTAGCTCTTGAGTATTCATATTCTCTCTTCCCTCCCTTCTGTGTGTGTGTTGCTGAGGATGCAACCTAGGACCTTGTACATATTAGTCAAACACTCTACCACTTAACTACATCTGCATTCTCACATTAGATATTAACATAAACTCAGATAATCAATTTGATATTTTGAATATACTTTCCTAAATATCACATTATTTTTATATTAATCATTTTTATTGGTTTCATGTAATTCTATTAATTTTTAAATGCCCTAAGTTTATAGCATCCCTTTAACCTATTGGGGTAATATCCAGATTTCCATTATAATAAATAACACATATTGCTTTCCTTCTCCTGAGTTATAGCTTTAAAAAAAGTGCCAAAGTGTGAGATTATTTGGTGAAGAGGTATGAACATTTTTATGGCTCTTGCTAAAAAGTGCCAGAGTGTTCATCAAATTGACTGAAATCATTTATAGTGCCACTAGAAATGTATAAATGTTTCAATTTTCCCAAAAGTCTCATCACTGCTTTTAATATTGTTCCTTTATTGTTGCTACTTTGAGAGGTATAATGTGACGTATCATCAATGTTTTAATTTGTGCTTCATTTACTGTTGGCAAGAATGCACCATTTCCAATGTTAATATACTAATGGTGTTTCAGCTTATGCAGTCATTCTTCATATTCTTCATAACCCACGAAAATGATGTAAACTTCTACAAACTCTCAGTGTTTCTTGAAATCTATCTAGAATCCAAGGTATGAAATAAAATTCTGAATTTACTGGTTACCTGATATTTTATGCATTTTGGATGTATTGACTTACTATATAATGCTACATGTTTTTTTTCCTTTGTAATGTAGCTTCGACCTTTAATTAAATACTACCATCATGGATTGAATAATTTGTCTATTTTCTCCTGTTTTTTTACTATTTAGCATTAAATTTTAATAGTTTTCTAATTACACATACATAAATAGAGTGTATGCTACATGTGTGCAAGTGTCAATGGAAGGAAAAAGAGAATGTTGGGTCTTCTGAAGTTATAGTTAAAGGTAGTTGTGAGCCACCAATGTGATTGCTAGAAAGTCAGATCCTCTGGAAGAACAGCAAGCACTCTTAATTCCTCAGCCATCTCTCTAGCCTCAAGTGTCAATTTTTAACTTTATAATTAATTATGGGTATTGATTCTGTGCTGGGGAGTTATAAGCACATTCAAGGGTGTTCCCATGGAGGACAAAGGCATTGGGTCCTCTAAAGATGGAGTTACAGAAGGTGCAAGCCACAATCTCTTGTGCTGGGAACAGAACTTAGGGGATTAGGAGCTGAGAACAGAACTCAGGTTATTTTGGGCTATTGATGATATAGTGGGTGGGTATAAACATATTAATTTTAACAGTAACAATAAACTATTCCAATATTGTTTATGAAAATGATCTCATTTTGCGTTACCTTAATGTGTCTGGGTATATAATGGACTGTCATACACATTGAGAAGAGACTGAGCTCTTCTTTTTCTGAGGGAACTCAACAAGATTCAAGCAGTCTATATTATTAGGTTCCTTTTTGAGAAACAAAGACAAAATCACTGCTATCTTGCCTAGTGTTCAGATAGTCATCTCTTAAGAAGCACTCAAGAAGCCTTTCATTGCCTTTCCTCCTCCTCCTCCTTTTTTTCTATAAACAGCCCTTGGCTTTATCTTTATGGAGACAATGAGGTAACAAAAGCCACTGGCTCTTTTGTGTTTTGTGATTAAAAAATTGTTCTCTAGGACCTATCTCTTCTCTGACAAAGGTAAGTACATGACATTGACTAGAAAAAAGACTTTGGAGAGTTTGAAGTGATCGTATTTCCATACATCCCTTAGATTAGGCAGGTTATGTGTTGCCGAGTGTGAAATGAGGCACTGTAAAGGGAGTTGTGTCTTCCCGGTGGGCAGAACAATTATATTCCCTGTGGTATCACTGACAAGTAACTCTATAAACCAAAGTTTGATAAAGCAAATACGTCAGGCATTTCTCAAGATCACTTGTGTGCTTAATTTTTTTAATTTATTCTTTAATCTTTTTTTTACAGTTCAGACTTTATCTTGGTCTGCTCTCTCACTGTTCTTCATTCCATACTGTTCCCCCCTTGCCCCGATCCAAGGGGATGTCCCCACCCCCCCCACTCCCACCCCTCAGCTTCTTCCAGCCTTTCCCTAATTCAACCACAGGAGTCAGCAGCTTCTGTCCATTGGTTGGGTGCAAATATCTGCATCTGACTCTTTCAGCTGTTGTTTGGGTCTTCTGGAGAGCAGTCATGATAGGTCCCTGTTTGTAAGTACACCATAGCATCAGTAATAGTGTTAGGTCTTGGGCCCTCCCGCTGAACTGGATCCAAATTTGGGCTTGTCACTCACTGGACCTCCTTTTCCTCAGGCTCTTCTCCATTTTTGTTCCTGCAGTTCTTTCAGATGGGAACAGTTCTGGGTCAGAGTTTTTGACTGTGGAATGGCAACCACATCTTTCTACTTGATGCCCTGACTTTCTACTGGAGGTGGACTCTACAAGTTCCCTCTCCCCACTGTTGGGCATTTCATTTACCCCCCCCCCTTGAGTCCTGAAAATTTCTCACCTCCCAGGTCTCTGGTACATTCTAGAGGGTGGTCCCCCTACCTCCTACCTCCTGAGGTTGTATGCATGCTTCTTCTTGACAGTCTACATACTCTAGTGTCTTAGTAGCTGAATATTTAAGGATTAAGTAAAAGAGGAAAAAATGGGAGAATGCTTGAGGTTTTACAAGGCACCAAAAGATAATCTTGTACTTGCATGTAACCCCACAATACTATAATTCCCCAAAGTGGAGTATGCTATTCTCTGATTTATTTTTCATAATTTCAAAGGTTCTTTTTTTTCCTAGGTTTACTTAAAGTAAAGCCCATCTGTGAAGTACACATCTTGCCAGATCCTCTAGTATGCCAAAGAATTTAGACAGATATAAAGAGGGCCATCAATAATTTTTGAATTAAATTAAGTCTTCATGGAATAAATTTGCACAAGAAGGGGTTTGTACATTTGCCAGTCTTTGCTGTAGTTTAACTAAGCTGGCACCCTTCTGTACTTAGGTAGCAATAAAATGAATGATCCAAAAACTGCTTAGGTGGCAAATTTCAATCTTTAGCTATCCAGGCTAGGACTCTGGAGACAAACTTTCCTACTAGTCATTGGACCTGCAATTAAAGCAATGAACAGCTGTGTAGCACTACCAATTTAAGCTTATCCCCAACTAGCTTACAAATAAATGAGACTCAGACTATGGTTATTGTATTTGGCTTTGACAATTACTAGGGGTAACCCCTAATCTACTCTTCTAACTGCTTGCCTGGCTACCTCCCCCATGATATACAGCAGACACTTGCTGTTTCTCCTGGCCATTGTCCATCTCCCCTCATGATGGCTTGGACACCAAAATGTAGTACAACCAATTTAAGTCTATCCCAGATTAGTTTACAAATAAATGAGACTCAGACTATGGTTATTTTATATGGTTACAGTCAATTACTGGAGGGATTAGAGGTAGGTGAGATTGGTATAACCTGGTTGGAAAAGGAACAAGAGGAGAACGAGGAAGAGGAAGCTGGAGGAGGAAGGGAAAGCCAACATGGGTTAGTTGAGTCATGAAAATGTGGCCCTGAGGCCTGGGAAATTGGAGTTAAGACCAGCCCAGGTGAAACATAGTAAGAAGTAAGTAATAATTTGGGTTATTGATAGAAAAGTAGATTCTAATAGCATAGAGGTTAGATATCTGCCCACCTCTAGTGCTGATTAAAGCTTATTCTAAATAAAAAATGTGCGTATTTTATCCAGGTACTGAATGATCAAAGGTGGGGTAGAAACTCCAGATTAGGATTAAAAATTTCTACAACAAACTGAACACAGAGTCATGCTACGACACAAATACGCAGAGAAATTTTCAGCAGGAGAATCCATATTTCCTGAACTCCCACTGTGAGTCAGACACCATTTTAGATACTTTAAGATAGTCCTTCTATTGTTCACAAAACCTTGGAGTGTTGACAGATTATGAAACTGAAGTTTAGAGGGGTTGGGGAACTATCCAGGTTCATATAAACGGTAGATGATGCAACTATAACTGGGAGCAGGGTCTTACCCAAAGTCACTGCTTCCAACCAACTAAACATCAATGTAGCATAAGCAATTTAGCAATGGTAAATTGTGGATAGAGCCAATATTATTAGTACTGGAGACTAGGGTTGGGGGTAGGGATGCCGGTTCTCAGTCTTCTTGTTACTTATCTGTTTACCAGTAGAGGTGACACAGAGGAATGTGGGAGGCAAAAAAAGATACAACAAAATGGAGTGCACTTATAAGCTGTCTGGTGGTCATTTTCATGACCTGAGAATCTCCGTATCTCTTGGTGCTATATGAAGGCCAATTCTCTTAAGGGGAATTAGAACAGTATAAAAGAAAAACTGAATACACATGCGCCTTCTAGGAAACACCTGTTAAAATATTCCATTTGTCCTAGAAACCAAGCCCATATGTTTTAATCTCCCACTGTGAGGGAGGCACTTTTATTTTTTTTATTGATAATTTTATTTTTATTTTATTTTACTGGATATTTTCTTTATTTACATTTCTAATGTTATCCCCTTTCCTGGTTCCCCCTCCCCCCACTTCTATGAGGGTGCTTTCCCCACCCACCCACTCCTGCCTCCCAGCCCTGGCATTCCCCTACACTGGGACATCGAGCCTTCATAGGACCAAGGGCCTCTCCTCCCACTGATGTAGCAGATGATGATGGCCATCCTCTGGTACAAATACAGCTGGAGCCATGGATCCCTCTATGTGTTCTCTATGGTTGGTAGTTTAGTTAGGCAGGCACTTTTTTGTCTTTTTTGATACCCTACCTTTAATATGAGCTGTTTCCTGACAGCACACATGTTAGGTACTTTCTTCAGGAGCCATCTTTGCTTTCTTTTTGTTTTTAAAATTCTGTTTAGTAAAGTCTCTCTATGAACTATATATCTCAATTTTCCCAAGTTGTGATTCACCCTGCTGTGGCTCCAAAAGTGCTGGAATTGCAAATGTTTCCCAAAACTCCTAGTTTAGGTTTTCAGTTTGATGTAATGCAATGTATCTATTTTTATCTTTATTTTGGTTTTTAGTTTTCCATCCAAGAAAACAAATCAAATGTCATAAAATAGTTTCTCTGTGATTTCTTCTACAAGTTTTGTATTTTAAACCATATATTTAGGTCTATTTTGAGATAATATGTTCATATTATATCAGGTTCAATTTTCTTCTTTTTGTAGAGGGCCATTCTGGTTTTTCCAGTGCCATCTTTTAAACAGAGTAATGATTTTATATCTTCTTTGCAACTATGTATCAGAATCAAGGACGTTTGGTTTGTCTTGTATAATGTTGGTGGGAATGTACACTAGTTCAGCCACCATAGAAATTGGTATTGGGGTATTCAACAAAACTAAGAACAGATCTACCATTTGGCTCTATCACTCATTCCTAAGTATTTACTTTAATGACTTCAAGTAACATATCACAGAGATACTTGAGCAACAATGCTCATTACACTGATACTCACTTAACTACATTATGGCAATAAGCATCCATCAACATAGGAATGAGTGCCAAAAATGTTGTATGTACAAACAAAAGAATTTTTAGGGATAAAAATGATATAATGTCACTTTCAGGAAAATGGATGCAACTGGAGACAATTATATTAAGTGAATTAAGTTAGTCTCAAAATCAAAGATCATGTATTTTCTCTCATTTGTTGATATTTTTATAAATACAGAAAATCATATAGAGGTAGAAGTAAAACTGTCTAGGGTAGCAAGGAGACTAATGTGAGAGAAGGAAGAGGAAATATTAAGTACCATGGCTGGGGAGATAGGCTCAAAGTATATTATATATTTGTGTGAAAATGGTCTCATGGAATCCAGCATATTTAAAGAATTAAAAAGAATGCTGGTTTCCAGGCAAGGTCTCGACTAGAGGGATTGGGACACCAACCCAGCCACAAAACATTCTGACCTACAGTTTGTCATGCCTGTGATGATGTGCTAGGACTAGTGCCTACCATAATTGTCATCAGAGAGATTTCATCCAGCACCTAATGGGGGCAGAAGCACAATAACATATTAGGAAGAGCTCTTAATTCCTTTCAGATGATGTTTTAGATGAGGAATATACACTTGTTTTAGTATTCCAGTCATGAAGGCCATTCCACATGAGTCAGCATATCTGAAGGAATCATTAAACATTAATGTATGAAATACTTAGGCACCTTTAGTTATGATCTCATCTCTATATATTTGAAACTAATATCTGAAGCCAAGAAAATTGTCCTTAGACTTTTACCTTGTGAATTAATGGGCACCTTCTTCCATTTCTGTTTTTCTTCACCAGGTTTTTAAATCCTTTTAAAAGCATAGTTCTATGTCATTGAGGTCTTAAGAAGAATCTCCAAAGATGACTAGATAAAATCATAGCAGCTCTGATTTAGCAGGTGCAAGGGATCTGACCATTTTTTTCTCCCACTTCTCTGCCATCTGTGTTAGTCTCAGAGGTCTGTTTTCAAAGTCATAAAGCTCCATATGACACAATTTGCTTCATCCTGTTTTCCATAGTAGAACCAAAGCTATCCTTGGTGTTTTTCTCCCTTGTTTTCAGTTTTAGCCTCAAACCCTCTTAATCTAATCAATGAGGTTGAATGTTTACAAAATCTTCACTTAAGCATCCATATGGCTTGGCAGGTGTAAATATCCCTACAGGGTAAAAGAGTAATTTATCAGGTCGCCATGGCTGGTTGGAAATACACTTTAGGATTTTCTCAATCTACTTACCATGACTCTGATTTAATCATGCACATTTCTGCTCTTGAAAAATCTCTTTAGCAAAACATAATTTTTATACTTCCCTCACTACCAAAAATTTCATTCTATATTCCTCGAGGTAGGCCCAGTTAGGAGCTGTGTCCATACATCTTCTTACTGAAGCTGATCCAGGACTGAGCTTCCCCTGTGTTTCCTCTTCTCCACTCTCACCTTTCCCTCTGAGCCCAGACCCAGGCAGGAGCCACATCTATGTTCTCTCTTCCCTAGTCTGACACAAGATCCTCATCCCATGTAGCCTACACAAGTTATACTTTCAAGCCCAGGCCAGAGCCACATACTTGAGTTCTCTTGGCCCAGACCAAGCAGACCTGTCTGTTCTTTTGTTGAATCTGAACCAGGACTGACATTTCCCTATGCCTCCACCCTTCCACTCTCACCTCCCTCTGAGACCAGACCAGGCAGGGCTATTCTTCCCTCCAGACTCAGACATAGCTGTGAGCATAGCTATCCACATGCATGCCAAAACATCTTCCTAGACCCTTACCCCATTGTCTTTCCGTTCCCAGCTTCAGCTGGTAGAGATACCTGGGGACTTCCTTGGATTTCACCCAAGCATTTTCTCTTAAATTATCTTTCTTAACATAATCTTTCTTAACCCCAGTACCAGATCAATGACCACTGACTTGAAATTATCCCAATCTCCTTCAATCAATAATTGATGGTTAGCATCTGAAAAACTCCACATACCTAATAAATCAACCAAGGTCTGGCAACAGCAAAAACAAAGCCAAACTTTTACTCTACATAGGCAAGGTAGATTTTCATTATAGATACATAAATGAAATAAATCCACATGTCTAGGACCCATTAAAAAACCATGACAATATGTCCCTCCCAAAGATGACTAGTCATATAGAAATATACTTCAAAAGGAATTATCTAGATGAAACTCAGGACACTGAATTTAAAAATAAAATTATGAACATGATCAAGGAATAAGGAAGTCAAGACAGATACAAGCAAACAGCCGAACAAACTTCCAAAGGAAAGAGGTAAATGTCTAATAGAAGTCTAAGAACACACAACGGGCTAAAAGAAACTACAAAAACAGTACAATATTTAAAAATGGATTCAATAAAGAAATAGAAATATTAAAGAAAACTCAAAACTAAGTGAAGAAAGAACTGAAAAATTCAAAGACCCAATTAGAAAATTGGGGTGGGTGGAACTCTTTCTAGTATAATCTATCAATAGAAGACAGAATATCAGGACTTGAAGATAAATTGCAGGAACTGGATCTATAAATCAAAGAAAATTCTACTTTTAAAAAAGGAATATGCTGCTGGGGGCCAGCTATGGCGTGGTGGAAGAAGAGGCTTCTTTCTTCTTGTGTTGGTTCTTCATGAGGCAGCCAAGGGGGATGGGAAGAGCATCAGTGGTGGGTAAGACTATAATCTTAAGAGAGATTTAGGGTTGATGTATAACAAGAGTTTACTTATCTATGCTAGAACAGTTCACTTACTATACTACTGTAGCTGGCCTGCCCTCTGGTATCCTCTGAGGCTAGAAACTTCAGTTTCTGGCACTTAATACCTCAGCACCAAAACAGCAGAGGATTAAACAAATAACCTTTGTACTCACTCAGCAGGAGCTGCTGGGCCCCTATTTATGCCTGCTAATCTGAGGTTGCAGGAAGAAAAAGACACTTAGAGAAGTTATCATAGAGTTTAGTGCTAAGTGTAAAAAGTTTCCTATGAAAGCTATCTAAGAGGAAAAATGGTAAAGCCCTAAGTGGGGAAAAGAAAAAAATTCTAACAAGGGAAAAATTCTGAGTGAAAAAATTCTAAGCAGGGGAAAAGGAAAGGAAAGGACGAACGGCTCCTAACAAATGTCTACATCTAAGATTACTCTAGTCTACTACTACCACAACTACTACTCTCTTTGTCTTTGTCTTCAGTACTTATGCATCTTTCAGAGTACATGGTCACATGTTACAAAGTTCATCACAAGTTCACACCAAAAATCGTATCATACATTGAAATAGAAGTTTACAACACAGAATGTTTACATACATATCCATTAGGAGCAATTATCTGGCTAAACATCTATCACCCATCTAGCTCCACGGGTTTACTAAAGGTTTAAAACTATAACTAAGAAATTAGTGAAGTTTTGTATAGATAAACCCAGGCAATATTTTCTCTTCTGCCCCAGCACCTATAATAAATCGTGAGTTCCCTTTTAGTGACCTTTGGTTAATTGTTTTACAACCTCATTGGAATATACTCTGAACAGGAGAAAGTCTGGTTACTATCTAAGGGCAATTAACTGATGGCACTTGGGAGACTGGCAGAGTTCTCACTGCAGTTTTGATTAGCAAAAAGGGACTTAATAGCAGTCCTACTTTAAAAGAGCTTAATAATCATTGATATAATTTTATGAATTCTTATAGGATCATCATTAAGACTTAAGAAGTCATCTATTTGTCTATATAGCATCACTACAAAACAGTACATCTTCATGGATCTGCAGAGATCTGATCCAAAGGGGTGTGCTATTGTTTAGTGACTGTTACATATGCTAAATAATAATAATAGGAACAGCATATTAATAGCAGAAATCTTTCCTAAAATAAGTCCCTCACAGTCTTGCTGGATGAGGACTCACTTTGTTGCAGATTATATAATAATCCAAGGCAAGCATTTCAGGATGAACACCTGCTGATTATTAGCTTGTCCCATTATAGCTCCTTACAATATGCAGGCACTCTGGGATGCATTGTAGGATAGAAAATGAGAATTCCCAGGTCAATAGCATAGACAAATCTTCAAGAAGATCATAAAAGAAAATATCTCCAAAGTAAGAAAAAGCATGCCCATAGAGATACAACAAACACAGAACAACAAATACACAGGACAAGAAAATACTGTCTAAGGCCTACTGTACTGGCTAATTTTGTGTGTCAATATGACACAAGCTACAGATATCACAGAGAAAGGAACCTCACTTGAGGAAATGCCTCCATGAGATCCAGCTGTAAGGCATTTTCTCAATTAGTGATCAAGGAGGCAGGGCCCGGTCCATTGTGGGTGGTGCTATCCCTGGACTGGTAGTCCTGGGTTTTATAAGAAGGCAAGCTGAGCAAGCCAGGGGAAGCAAGCCAGTAAGCAGCACCACTCCATGGCCTCTGCATCAGCTCCTGCCTCCAGGTTCCTGACCTGGGTGAGCTCCAGTCCTGACTTCCTTTGGTGATGAACAGTAATATGAAAGTGTAGGCTAAATAAACCCTTTTACCCTCAACTTATTTCTTGGTCATGATGTTTGTGCAGGAATAGAAACCCTGACTAAGACACCTATTGCAGTTAAAATACTAAACACAAATAACAAAGGGCAACAAAATCTTCAAAAGGCCACAAGTCATACATAAAAGAAAACATATCAGAATACCAATGGACTGTTGGGCTGTAGCGTACATGTGGGCATGGGTCCTGTGGGTTGAGTTGTGGGTCCCAAGACTGCTACCTCCAAGGGGCTAGGGCTGTGGGTCAGAGAGGCAAAAAAAAAAATCAGTAGCCTTCCTCTACTCAAAAGATAAACAGGCTGAGATAGAAATTAAGGAAATGACACCCTTCACAATAGTCACAAATAATATAAAATACCTTGGTGTGAATCTAACCAAGGAAGTGAAAGATCTCTATGACAAGAACTTCAAGTCTCTGAAGAAAGAAATCGAAGAAGATCTCAGAAAATAGAAAGATCTTCCATCCTCCTGGATTGGCAGGATTCATATGGTAAAAATGGCCATCTTGCCAAAAGCAATCTACAGAGTCAATGCAATACCCATTAAAATCCCAACTCAATTCTTCACAGACTTAGAAAGAGAAATTCTCAAATTCATTTGGAATAACAAAAAACCCAGGATAGCGAAAACTATTCTCAACAATAAAAGAACTTCTGGAGGAATTACCATCCCTGACCTCAAGCTGTACTACAGAGCAATAGTGATAAAAACTGCATTTTATTTGTACAGAGACAGGCAGGAAGATCAGTGGAATAGAATTGAAGATCCAGAAATGAACCCACACACCTATGGTCATTTGATCTTTGACAAAGGAGCTAAAACCATCCAGTGGAAAAAGGACAGCATTTTCAACAAATGGTGCTGGTTAAATTGGAGGACAACATGTAGAAGAATGCAAATAGATCCATTCTTATCTCCTTGTACAAAGCTCAAGTCTAAGTGGATAAAGGACCTCCACATAAAACCAGATACACTGAAACTAATAGAAGACAAGGTGGGGAAGACCCTCGAATACCTAGGCATAGGGAAAAAGTTCCTGAACAGAACATCAATGGCTTACGCTCTAAGATCAAGAATTGACAAATGGGACTTCATAAAATTGCAAAGTTTCTGAAAGGCAAAGGACACTCTCAATAGGACAAAACAGCAACCAACAGATTGGGAAAAGATCTTTACCAATCCCACATCCAATAGAGGACTAATATCCAATATATACAAAGAACTCAAGAAATTAGACTCTAGACAACCAAATAACCCTTTTTAAAAATGGGATATAGAGCTAAACAATTTTCAACTGAGGAAACTCGAATGGCCAAGAAGCACCTAAAGAAATGTTCAGCATCCTTAGTCATCAAGGAAACGCAAATCAAAACAACCCTGAGACTCTACCTCACACCAGTCAGAATGGCAAAGATCAATAACTCAGGTGATAGTAGATGCTGGCAAGGATGTGGAGAAAGAGGAACACTCCTCCATTGTTGGTGGGACTGTAAGATGGTGCAACCACTTTGGAAATCAGTGTGGCGGTTCCTCAGAAAATTGGACATAGCATTACCTGAGGATCCAGCTATACCACTCCTAGGCATATACCCAGAAGATGCTCGAACATGTAACAAGGACATATGCTCAACTATGTTCATAGCAGCCTTATTTATAATAGCCAGGAGCTGGAAAGAACCCAGATGTCCTTCAACTGAGGAATGGATTAAAAAATGTGGTATATTTACACAATGGAGTATTACTCAGCTATCAAAAACAATGAATTTGAGAGGTTCCTAGGTAAATGGTTGGAACTAGAAATTATCATCCTGAGTGAGGTAAGCCAATCACAAAAGAACAAACATGATATTCACTCACTGATTATTGGATATTAGCCCAGAACCTTGAAATGCCCAAGATTCAACTCGCAAGCCAAATGAAGCTCATGAAGAAGGAAGACTAAGTGGGGGTGATTCGGTCCTTCTTAAAAGGAACAACAAAATACTCAAGGGAGCAAATATGGAGACAAACTGAGGGACAGTCTGGAAGACCATTCCACCTGAGTATCCATCCCATGTGCAGTCACCAAAGGTAGATGCTAATGTGGAAGTCAGGAAGTGCATGCTGATAAGAGCCTGATATATATAGATGCCTCCTCAGAGGTCTGCAAGAGTCTGACATATTCAGAGGCTGATGCTCACAACTAGCCATTGAAGTGATCATGAGGTTCCCAATGGAGGAGTTAAGAGTGAAGACCATTGGAGCTGAAAGGGTTTGTGGCCCCATGAGGAGAGCAACAATACCAACCAACCATAGCTCCCAGGGTCTAAACCACCAGCCTGGGAGCACTTAGGGAGGGATCCATGGCTTCAGCTGTATATGTAAGAGTGGAGGGCCCTGCTGGGCATAGATGGAAGAAGAGATCCTTGACCTCATGAAGGCTGGACACCCCAGGGAGTGGGAATTTTGAGGGTGGGGAGGTGGGAGTGGGGGGTGGGTAGGGGTTACATCCACAGAGAAGGAGGAGGAGGGGTGAGGGGATAGGGAGTTCCTGGGTGGGTGGGGGATGGGGTAAGGGGACAACATATGAAATGTAAATAAAACATCCAATTAAAAAAATATAAAAATAAAAATGGGATATAGAGCTAAATAAAGAATTCTCAACTGAGGAAAGGCAAATGGCCAAGAAGCACCTAAAGAAATGTTCAGCATCCTTAGTCATCAGGGAAACGCAAATCAAAACAACCCTGAGAATCTACCTCACATCACTCAGAATGGCTAAGATCAATAACTCAGGTGATAGTAGATGCTGTCAAGGATGTGGAGAAAGAGGAACACTCCTCCGTTGTTGGTGGAATTGCAAGATAGTACAACCACTCTGGAAATCAGTCTGGCGGTTCCTCAGAAAATTGGACATAGTATTACCCAGCTATACCACTCCTGGGCATATAACCAGAAGATGTTCTAACATATAACAAGGAAATATGCTCCACTATATTCATAGCAGCTTTATTTATAATAGCCAGAAGCTGGAAAGAACCCAGATGTCCTTCAACAGAAGAACGGATACAAATACTGTGGTACATTTACACAATGGAATATTACTCAGCTAATAAAAACGATGAATTTGAGAAATTCTTAGGTAATTGGATAGAACTAGAAAATATCATTCTGAGTGAGGTATCCCAATCACAAAAGAACACACATGGTATTCACTCACCGATTTTTGGATTTTAGCCCAGAAGCTTGAAATACCCAAGATTCAACTCACAGACCATATATAACTTATGAAGAATGAAGACCAAGTGGGAGTGCTTTGGTCCTTCTTAGAAGCAGTAACAAAATACTTAAGGGAGCAAATATGGAGACAAAGTGTAGGACAGAAATTGAAGGAGGGGCCGTCTGCAGACCATTCCACCTGGGTATCCATTCAATGTGCAGTCACGAAAGGTAGACGCTGATGTGGATGCCAGGAAGTGTATGCAGACAGGAGTCTGATATAGCTGTCTCCTTAGAGATCTGCCAGAGTCTGACATATTCAGAGGCAGATGCTCACAGCTAACCATTGAACATGGGGTTCCCAATGGAGGAGTTAGAGTGCAGACTCAAGGAGCTGAAAGGGTTTGCGACCCCATGAGGAGAGCAACAATACCAACCAACCAGAGCCCCCAGGGTCTAAACCACCAGCCTGGGAGCACTTAGGGAGGCACCCATGGCTCCTGCTATATATGCAAGGGAGGATGGTTCTGTCAGATATAGGTGGGAGAGGAGATCCTTGGTCCCATGAAGGCTGGACAACATGTGAGGGGGAATTAGAGGGTGGGGAGATGGAGTGGTGGGTTAGATGGGGGCACATCTTCATAGAAGTAGGAGGAGGGGGAATGGGATAGGGGGTTCCTGTGCAGGAAAGGGGGAAGTGGGGTAAGGGAAGAATATCTGAAATGTAAATAAAATATCCAATAAAAATACCAAAATGACAGCAATCAACATTTATCTTTCAATATTAAATTTAAATATTAATGGCATTACATCCACAGTCAAAATAAATAAGTTAGTTGAATTGATTAAAGTAAAACAAAGAAAAATGAGGGAAACCATGGGGAAACTAAAGAAAATGGGACAGAAAAAAAGGAAGACAATGATATCCTAATATTTGAAAAAATAGAATTCATGCTCGCTTCTCTAACACATATACTACAATTGGAATGATACAGAGAAGATTAGCATGGCCCCTGCACAAGGGTGACACACAAATTCATCAAGCGTTCCATATTTTTCTTTTAATTGTAAAGTTAAAATTACTTTTGTTTCTTCTACAGTATTTAATATAAGTCGCATTGATTGTGCACTTTCTAATTGTGTTAGTATTTTGAAATCCAGCATGTCAGTTATGGAAGTCTATCAACCAGCTTTTATTTTATTGCCCTGAGTATCACAGAACCTTGGTATTCTGAAAAAAAGCTTTCAAGTACTGGAAGAAATGAGTCAGGCTTTAAACAGAAGCAAGAGTGTAGTGGGCTTGATTATTGCTGGTATAACAGATTTACATTAATTGCTAGCACCACTGCTTCTGCAATTGCTTTGACACAAGAAGTTAAGACAGCTACTTTTGCTAATCATTTAGAAAAAATGTTACTAATGTGTTGAATATACAAGAGGATTTAGATAGGCATTTGGAAGAAAGGATTGATGCTCTTTATCCTATTCAAATTATTGGAAGGAGGTTCAGAGTTTAAGAGTAAGGAGCCATCTCAAGTGTCATGCCAAATACCATTAGATTCATGTTAGTTCTAAAATTTACCTTGGTAGTCATTATAATTAGGAAAAAGTTTAAAGACACTCACAGTGTATTCAGCATAATTCTAACACCTCTCAGGCTGTTTTAACAATACATAGTGAGCTTATGAATTTCAAGAATGCTGCTCTGCTGAATGTTGACGTTGCAGATACTGCAGATAAAATTATCCATGGCCTGAGGCCAATATTTCTATTTTGGTCAAGCTTCAAGAATGGCATATATAGCTTGATCATGCTAGCCCTTTTTGTCCTGCGAATACTTTTATTCCTGCCCATCCTGTTAAAGCTTGTCTTTAACAACATCAACATGTTCGCAGCCAAAGTACATGGCTTGAACCTGAAAATGGACCCCCAGACAGAGTTATTAAATTAACAGGCTGGCAGGCCAAGAACAGGTAAGATTCTGCACAGAGTCTCACCAACATAAGACAAAAGTACATTGCTTTTGATAATGCATATTCCACGAAGGGTAAGGAAGGCATTCTTGGCAGAATGAAGTAAGACAGGCTCAGTATTGTTTATGAAATAAAAAAGGGGGAGAAGCGGAGTGCCTTTGGGGCTGCTTGGCAAGAATCTGACATGGTCCAAAGACAAAGAAATGGTCTGCTTGGCAGGAATATGACATTGGCCAAGGACAAGGAACAGGGCTTCAGGCAGGAATCTGACATTAGGCTAGAACAAAGAAGTAACTTCAGTCAGGAATCTAAATTTTAGGCTAGAACATGGAAGTAGGCTTCAGACATGAAAATGAATTTGGGCTAGGACAGGGAAGTTGGTTCAGATACTTTGGTCATTGTGATAAACTCTTAGAAACAGTGATCACTGCAATGTTCATGGAATTTTGTTTATTGCCTCGCTTGTTCTTTGACTATTTGTGTTTATTGTCTTGCTTGTTCCTTGACTATTTGCATCTATTGTATTGCTAGTCACACAACCTAGAAATGACCTTAATTACTTGCATGTAATTAAAATGGTATAAAAGCAAAAAGGATCGGGGGGATGGGATAGGGGGTTACTAGGGAGGGGAAATGGGGAAAAGGGATGACATCTGAAACATAAATAAATAAAATATCCAATAAAAATGAAAAAATAGAATTCAAGGTAAAACTTATGAGATGAGGAAAGACATTTCATTCTGATCAAGAAAACAATTAACAAAGAAGACATTATAGCCCTAAACATATACTCACCAAATCCAACAGTTCATTTTTAAAATGCAACTGCTGGAGATCAAGACACAGATTAACCCCCAGCTCAATAATAATAGTTTATTTCAATATCACTTTCTTCAATAGACAGGTCATCTAGACAAAAATAATGCTGGAATTAAATGATATCATATATCAAATGGCCCTAACAGAAACCTGCAGAACATTCTGTCCAAACACCAAAAATATACAGCAGCCCAAGGAAGTTTCTCTAAAATGCACCACATACTGGGACATAAAATGAATCTTAACAAACAAAGAAAAATTTAAGATAACTTTATGTAGCGTACCTTACCATGATGTTATAAAGCTCAAAATCAACAGCAAAAGATTTTGCTGGATGGAGATTTTATAAATATACTACTGCTTTTCAATGTAGTGCTTGAAGTACTAACTGGAACAAAAAGACAAGAGATAAATGTCATTAAATGAATCCAAATAGAAATCAAACCATCCCTGTCTGCAGATGATATATTATGCATAAGAAACCTAAATTGGGCATTGGTGTAGTACACCTTTAATCCCCCTGTTCAGGAGGCAGAAACAGGCAGATCTCCGAGTTCCTGATCAACAGCATGAGTTCCAGGACAGCCAAGGCTACACAAAGAAACCCTGTCACAAAACAAAACAAAACAAAACAAAACAAAACAAACAAAGAAAACCAACAACCTTGAGAGCTAAAACATCTAGAAATTATCAACACTTTCAGAAAAGTAGCAGGATACAAAATCAACTTAAAAAATCAGCAGCCTTTGTACTACAACTAATAAACATGCTGATAAAGTGATCATGGAAATATTCACAATAGCCTAAATAAATAAATAATAAATAAACATAATAAAGTATATAGGACGGAACCTAACTAAGGAAATGAGAGACTTTTCTACCATAAAGATTTTACATCTCTGAAAGAGATTGAAGAATAATTCTACAAAATTAAAAGACCTCCCATGCACATAAATTGGCAGAATTAATACTGCGAAATTAATATCATGTATAAGTACTGTGCACTAAATATCACTGGGAGGCCTGCTCCTTTCTAAACAGAAATGTAAGAAGAGTAGATCTGGGGGAGAGGTGAGGTGGCAAGGGAACTGGGGGGATGAGAGGGAAGGAAGGCTGCACTCAGAATGTATTGTATGAAAGAAGCATGAAATTTTAAAATAAAATCAAATGACAGTTCTAACAAAAGATTCAAAGCCATCACAATCAAAATCCCTATGGCATTGGTAATACAAATGGGAAAAACTTTTACAATTTATGGAAGCACAAATACCCTGGATAGCCAAGGCAATCCTGAGCATAATGAACCATGATGTCTTATTTTAACTTATATGACTGAGCCATAGTTATAAAACCAGAATGACATTGATATAAAAGCTGGCATGTAGATCAATGGCACAAAACAGAAGAACCAAATATTAACCACATTTTATTTTAGCCATCTCATATTTGATGAAGATACCAAAAGTATACATCAGAGGATGGCATAATAAATGCTGTTGGGAAACAGGATCTCCACCTGTAAAAGAATATTAGACCCCTCATTATTACCCTGTAGAATATCAACGACAAATGGATCAAAGACTTCAATGTGAAACAACACTGAAATTTCCTGAAGAGTACAGGCAATACCCTATAAGAGATAGGTACAGGAAATGACTTTCTAAATAGGACTCCATTTACTCAGTAATTAAGTACAATTGACAAATAGAACCTCATAAAACTAACAGGCTTCTGTAGAGAAATGTAGAGAAATCAACTGAGTAAAGAAGAAGCACACAGAGTTTTAAAGAATCTGACAGTCATTCACCTGATAGAAGAGTAATATCAATAATAATAATAATAATAATGATAATGATAATGATAAACTTAACAGAAAAGAACCAAGAAAACAAATGAACAAAAATGAACCACAGTTCTGAACAGAGATTTCTTAAAAGAATAAATAAGAAATGTCTTTAGAAGTGTTTAACATGCTTAGCAGTCAGAAAATTGCAGATTAAACTTTTTAACATTTCATGTTTATCCAATTCAGAATGGCTAAGATCAAGAAAATATCTGACAATAGATATTAGAAGGATGTGGGGAGAGGGGATCCCCATTTACTATTGGTGGGATTGAAAATTGTTGTAGCCACTATGGATATCTCCATGGAAAATAGTCAAAAAAGCCAAATGTTAGATCTATCATTTATCCCAGATATAGTATAGTATATATACTCCTTGAAATATACCCAAAGGACTCAATATCCTATGACAGAGGTATTTACCAGGCCATATTTATTGCTGCTATAGTCACAATCACAGGGAAATGGAAATAACCTGTAGGTCCTTCAACTGATAAATGGACAATTAAGTTATATTCAGCTGTAAAAAAAATAAAATAAGGAAATTTTTTGGTTAATTATTGAACTGGAAAATATACCAAGTGAGATGACCCACATGGACAAAGACAATTTGTACATGTTGTCTTTTTATTTTATTTTTATTTTATTTTATTTTATTTTATTTTATTTTGTTTTCTTTTAGAGATCCTAGCTCTGAATCATTATATTTGATTGTATAACCTGAAGTAGCTACAGCATCCAGGAAAGTAACAAGGAACCAGGAGAATAGAGACATAGCAGGAGCTCTAGAGAAGCCAGGGGGTGGGGGGGAGTAGGTAGGTTCTCTAGAAGTGTAAAGAATCAAAGCAGGTTGGAACCTTTAACTGGGGAAGGTAATACAGTGGGGAAAGAGGAGAAAGGACAAATAAATAACTATAAGGATATTTGGAAAAACCACAAGGAAATATATTATTTCAAATATTTCAAAATAGACACACACATTATATATATAAATGGAGTTGTGACATATTGGGTGATAGCACTCTACTGAAAAGCCATGTACCATCTGTGGTAATTTGAATAAGAATGATCCCCATAAGCTCACATATTAGAGTGCTTAGTCATCAGAAAGTGGCACTATTTGACAAGGATTAGGAAGTGTGGCCTTGGAGCAGGTACAGCTTTACTGGAGTAAGTGTGTCACTGGGTTTGGTCTTTGAGGTTTCAGAAGCCCATGCCTGTCCCATTCTCCCCATCTCTCCGTGCCATGGATCAGTATGACTAAGGCTTATAAAACCCATCTTATATAAAACCCTAGTATAACAATCAAGGTGTTGGTCATATAGGTTTAAGAAACTCATAAAACAATATAGACTATAATCATTGCCATTTTTGCCTCCCAGAACTTGAAGGTAAAGACCTTGTTGCTGAAGACACTACATACATACATACATACATACATACATACATACATACATACATACATACATACAGGACCTGAAAGAATCAAGATGAAGCTGATCTGGAACTCTGTTCCCTATGGACTAATTATCATAGTATCAGAAGGTGCTACATAAGCTGATAACAGTAGAAAGCAATCAATAGTCCTTCTCAGCTGTAAGACCTACAAACCACAATTACAAACCCCAGAATGATATCCCCAATAATGCAAACAGTGGCACTATCACCTTGGTAATAACAAGCAGCTACCTAAGTGGATGTAATGTCAACTCAGTAAGAGGGAATTAATGCCTGATAGTATAAATCTAGCTAACAACCCTTTGGTGCAGAGGTCACAAACCCAAGAGGAGAAACAACTTACCATTTTCTTAAACCAATGTAATTTCTAACTATAGTCTAAATAACTATCATTATACCCATAGATAAGGGTACTCTTACCTCTTATCACAGAACCTACTCAAGGTAATAGATGATGACTATTACAGTGATTAACAACTAGTAAAAATGAAGGAAATAAATTACCATAGATATATGGATATTTTAATTAAAATATCTACAATGTAACACTTTGCCTATGGTTCATGGAACAGTATGGAATAGGGATGGAAAGATTGTACCTTGGTGACTATTAATAGTGTCCCATAGACATGGCACAGATGCTTCATCCATGAATTCACAATGTATCTGCTTGAACTAGATCTCCATAATAATAACACTATTGATATTCTAATGGTGGAAGTCCCACAGGCCAATTCCTACATGAACAACTAAGGCAACTGAAGGATTTTGATGGAGGGAGAATAAGTTTTCTCTAGAAATGAGATTTCTGATAAGTTATCCAATCCTAGTGGTTAGCCATAAACACAGATACATACAAATGATATCAAATAGACTAATTATTGTGTGTAAGTGTGTATGTGTGTGAATGTATATGTGTAACAATAATTATAGAAGAGTTCATAAGTTTGAGAGGGAGTTGGGGACAAAGGAGAAGCAGGAGTGGTGATAGGAGAAATGTGAATATGATGCAACTATAGTACACATGATATGAAATTTTCTTAAAATATTCTCAAAAATAAAGAAATGTAAATTTAGAAATTATATAGGCTAAGAAAACAGAAGTTTAAATAAAGTCAGAAAATGAAATAGTAGGTATTACCATTGATGATATAGAAACAGAGCAACCTTACCAGGAATGCTTTCATGAATACACAAACTGTATAACTCAGAAATAGATATGAAACATAACTTACCAAGGAAAAATCACAGGGAAATTTAAAAAATAGACCTACAACTAGTAAGGAAATTAAAGACCTCTTAACAAAGAAAACTCCAGGACCACATGGTTGGACTAGTACATTTGACCAAGCTTCTAAAGAATTAGCATCAATCTTTCTTGAACTCTTCCAAAGAACCAAATAGGAAGTAATTATAAAAGTGTTTTGTGAGGCAATCATCATTCTGGCACAAACACAAGGCAAAATTATGATAAGAAAAGAAAATTACATGTTAACACCTTTGATGAACTTATATACAAAAGCATCTCTCGAAAAATACAAGAAAAGCAAATTCAACAGCATCATAAAAAGACAATAAACTATGACCAAGTATAATTTATTTCTGAAATGCAAAAATATTTCAGCATGTGACAATTAATTAATGTGATATGCTGCATTACAGGAAGAATATGGGACAATTTTAACTGGGGATGGAGGAAAGAGGGTAATATGGGGCAGAGGAAGAAAGAAGAAATAAATATCCATAAGGATGTCTAAAAAGCCACAGGGAAATATTAACATACTATTTAATTAATTGCTTTTAATTATTAATTATGAATTAATTATATTAGTATATTATCAATATATTCATAAATATAGGTTTAAATACACATACAATACATATGTGTGCATATACACATATACAGTTTTAATAGAGTTGTACCAAAGGGGCTGATGATGTTTGCCCCAAAGAGTTATGCACAGTTTAACAAAACTCCCAAAGCCAGAAATGGTGGCACATTACATTAGAACTCTCAATAAAGCTGCATTAAATACAGATTTAGAGCACTACATTCCCTCTAGGTATATTAATTCTTTCAGTCTATAAACATGAACTATTTCTCCATTAGAGTGTATTCTTGAATTTCTCTCATCAGTACATGAGTTTCCAGTATGCCAATCTTCCAGTTCTCAAATTAAATTTATTCTTATGTATTTTAGTTCTGTACCTATTACAAATAGTTCACTATTATAGAAACATACATGTTGATTTTGCTTTTATTTTCCTAAATTTATTCTTTAAATTATTCAATGTAATGCTATTTTTAAAAAGTGCTTTAGCAATACATAATTTACATACTACAGAATAAATGTCTTTAAAATATACAATTCAACAATGTTTAGTATTCACATAGTTGTGGCAATAATACCACTATCAATGTTAGAATATTTTCATAACCAAAGAAAAAATTTTCATTCCTTCCCCATGACCCACAGTATATTCAGCACATACCCTAACCATGGCAACCACGAATCTGTATTCCTTCTTTAAAAAAAAGTATTTATGTCCATGTGTGTTTTGCCTCCATGTATATCTATGCATTGCATATGTGCCTTGTGCCCGTAGAAACAAGGAGCCATTGGATTCTCTGGAACTGGAGTTACAGATGCCTACAAGCTACCATATGGATGCTAGGAATTGAACCCAGTTCATCTGGAATAGTAGCCAGTGCTCCTAACCATTAAACTATCTCTAACACACCATACATCCATCCTTTGCAGCCTTTTCTATTCCAGACATTTTATATAAATGGTATTATACAACGTATGGTCTTTTTTGACTAGTATCTTTTATGTAGCATATTTCAAAGTTAACCCAGCCATGAATGAGGATTTCATTTTTTTCACATCCTCAGAAATAGTTGTAATTACCTTTTTTATATATTATAGTCATTATAATAGACATAGTGGATGTCCTGTAATGCTTAACTGTGTTCTTTGTGGACTTTCCTACAAGATTGTTTGGGCTATTTTGCATTCCTTAAATTTCCATGTAAATTTAGATAGCTTTTAATAGCCTTATTTGAGTCTCAAAAAATACTACTAGAGTATAAACCTTGCCTATTTAAATCATGAAACATTTGGTGGGCACCAACTGTGTTCAACACTCTCTTCTGGCTGCTGAAATGATGCAGAAATGAAGATAATGCAAATTAGTTATGCTTTTCAAATCTTCTATATTCTTATTCACATCTAGTATATTTCTTAGTTTCGGGGAAATGTGTACTACTCTCCAAGATTTGCAATTTGTCTTCTTTTCCTTTTTACTGAACCAGTTCAATTTTGCCTTACTCATTTTATAGTCCTGTCTAATACTTAAACTTCCATGATTGCTACACTGTTTCGGCAAGTTACTGTTTCCATTAACATGAAATACAATTCTATCTATCTATCTATCTATCTATCTATCTATCTATCTATCTATCATTTATTATTTATTAAAATAATTTCTGCCATAAATAATGACTTACAAGATTAATGATATTTACGATATCAATGTTTGGTCTTAACTGATATTCTATATGGTATTTATTATTACAGATTTTTTCCTTTTATTATTGTATAACTATCCCCTAGTTTTCATCTGTTCAGTTTTTTGTAAATCTATACTTTTCAAAGGGCTAGTAACTGGACATATTTACTTTCCAGTGTAAATATGTCTGCCTTTTTAATAGCTTCACACATGGTGACAAAAGCCAGTGGCTACTCACCAAAATCCATTTCCTTTTTACCTCATAGAAATGGGGCCATCACTAAGCAAGCACATGGGATTGTGACAGAGCCATATTCATGCTTCCATCCTTCTTTACACTTAGATGGGTCATATAACAAATTGTTCATCAATATACTATAAATGGAAAATCGTAAGTACTACTTTATGAGCCTGGGTCTTAAGGAAGAAGCGTGAATATTCTACAGCCATTTTCTCTCCCCATTATTCAGATGGTTGAAATCATGTCAACATGGAAGGAAAGCAACAGCATGCTTAGGCAATTGTTTTTCAATTGAGTGGGATTGATTTTGTCCCTTGGAGAACATATGACAATGTCAGTATTTTTGGGGGGTAAGATGAAGTTGTTATCTCCAGTGTAGCAACTCATAGAAGCTGAGGAGAGCAGTAAACATTTTTAAATGCACACAATGACTTCTAAAACAGTGCCCATCCCTAAATGTTAAAAGTGTATAACATTTAAAAAATCAAATACTAGGGCATCTGAGAAAAGTTTCAAAACAAAAATGAATCTTACAGGATATAGAGATTCCCTGTGGCCTAGAATGATCCCATAGGCAGGAAAATCTTATTCTTTAACAGTGAGGACTCTGGATCATTTTTGTAATACTAGGCCAGCCTTATTATAATTTATTTATTGCAGTTAGAACATGCGTAGAATCACTTCTGTCATTTTATACTGTGTATCCTCTTCTCCTTTTTATTTTTAAGCATTTTTTATACAGTTTATTCTAATCATGGTTCCCCTCACTTGTTTTCTTGCCAGATCCTACCCACCTATGAAACACCATGCCTTCTCTTTCTTTAGAATAAAAAAGTTCAATAAAAAAGAATAAAAGATCAGCAGTCTCATACTACCCCAGACCGTGAGATCTCTCATACACTGAGCCCCCAACCCCAACACATAGATCAGAGAACTTTGTGGTCTGGCCTCAGTGTGAGAAGCAGCACCTAACCCTCAAGAGACCTGAGGCCTCAGGGAGTGGGTAGGCCTGGTGGGGGAGGGGACATCCTCATGGACACAAAGGGAAGGAGAAATGGGATGAGGAACTGTTGGAAGCAGACCAGGAGAGGAACAATCACTGAACTATAAACAAATAAAATTTGAAAAGAATAAAACAAAGCAAACAAAGAAAAAGCATAAAAAACACACACTTTTACACACACACACACACACACACACACACACACACACCATAAAAACAAGAATCTGGAAACCTTAATGGATAAGAAAAAGTAAAGCAAAAATTGTCCAAAGCATTGTAATACAAAGAATCTCCAAAAATACCATTGAGTTTGTTTTGTGTTGGCCATCTACTGCTGGGCATGGGACCTCCCTAAAGTGGTTTATATAACCAGTGAGACAACATTAAAGAAACTATTTTTTTCCTTTTCCAGCAGTTGTCAATTTCAGGTAGCTTAGATTCTGGGTTAGAGATGGATAGTTGTGTCCACTTCCCCTTTCAGAGCTGGGACCCCATCTAGCTTGGACCTGTACAGGTCCTGTATATGCTGCTGCAGTCTCTATGAAATCATGTGTTTCACTCCTGTTGTGTCTAGAAGACACTATTTCATTGTTGTCTTCTATACCTGCTGGCTTTTACAATCTGCATTTCTCCTCTCCTGCAGAGTTACCTAATCTCTGAATGGAGAAGTTTGATGAAAATATCCCCATTAGAACTGAGTGTTCCCACATGATATTCACTCACCGATTATTGGATATTAGCCCAGAACCTTGAAATACCCAAGATTCAACTCACAGGCCACATGAAGCTCATGAAGAAGGAAGACCAAGTGGGGGTGCTTCGGTCCTTCTTAGAAGAAGCAACAAAATACTCAAGGGAGCAAATATGGAGACAAAGTGTAGGACAGAAACTGAAGGAGGGGCTGTCTGAAGACCATTCCACCTGGGTATCCATCCCATGTGCAGTCACCAAAGGTAGATGCTGATGTGGAAGTTAGGAAGTGCATGCTGATAAAAGCCTGATATAGATGTCTCCTCAGAGGTCTGCAAGAGTCTGACATGTTCAGAGGCTGATGCTCACAGCTAGCCATTGAACTGATCATGGGGTTCCCAATGGAGGAGTTGGAGTGAAGACCATTGGAGCTGAAAGGGTTTGCAACCCCATGAAGAGAGCAACAATACCAACCAACCATAGCTCCCAGGGTCTAAACCACCAGCCTGGGAGCACTTAGTGAGGGCTCCATGGCTTCAGCTGTATATGTAAGGGTGGAGGGCCCTGTCGGGCATAGGTGGGAGAAGAGATCCTTGGTCTCATGAAGGCTGGATGTCCCAGTGGGTGGGAATTTGAGGGTGGGGAGGTGGGAGTGGGGGAGTAGGTAGGGGCACTTCAGCGGAGAAGCAGGAGGAGGGATGAGGGGATAGGGAGTTCCTGGGGGAGTGGAGATGGGGTAAGGGGACAACATATGAAATGTAAATAAAACATCCAATTTAAAAAAAGAACTGAGTGTTCCAAGGTCTTTCACACTCTACACATATCTGAGGAGTGTCTTAGCTGGCATCATTGAGATGGGAGGCCCTTGATCCTGCGAAGGCTTGATGCCCAGCATAGGGGAATGCGAGGGCAATGAGGCAGGAGTGGGTGAGTGGGTGAGTGGGTGGGTGGGTGGGTGGGTGGGTGGGGAAACACCCTCATAGAAGCAGGGGGCAGAGAGTGTGATAGGGGGTTTGCGGAGGAGAAACTGGGAAGAGGGATAACATTTGAAATGTAAATAAATAAAATAACCAATAAAATTTTTAAAAAATGAAAAAATCAAAAGATTGTATTTTTGCTTATGTATTTTTCTATATTATATCTCCCCTATATACTAGATCTATTCTAATGATATATTTTAAATAGCTCCTCTTTGTGGCAAGTTCTAAATCATAAAAGTACCATGAAAGAGGTTTACAAATTGTTCTCCTTAGCTGCTCCTCTGAAAATAACTGCAATGTAGGTTATCACTCCCATGCTGGATGGTTTAGCCTAAGTAACTTTAAAAGACCTGCATAAGTCTTCCATATTCTAGTCTCTATTTTTCATGAGAAATTTTTTATCTAGTCAAATGTATTCAAGTACAGTCTATTAAATATACTTCATATATTCCCTTGTTTAGAGTTTCATCTACTATATTCTTTCCATCTAGAAATAGAAGGCACTTGACCAAATAGTCATGGGAGGCAGATGGAGGGAGATTCCTGTGTGGAAGAGAGGAGGGGTTGAGGAATAGGGGGCAAAATCAGGCATGGGGCGAGACAGGAAAGAGTCCTTGAGGACCAGGAGAATGAATGGAAATATACAGCTACCAGGGGTGTGGGGGGGGATTCTCTAGAAAGTTCCAGAAACTTGGGGTGAGGAAGGCTCCCAGAAGTCAATGCAAGAGACCTTAGCCAAAATGTCCAATAGTGGGGTTACGGAACCTAAAGAAACCACCTTTAGTAGTCAGACAGGACCCCAGTGGAAAGATGGGGACATGAACCCACCTACAAAAATTTTGACCCAAAATTGTTCCTGTTCTAAAAGAAATTCGGAGACAAAGATGGAACATAGACTGAAGGAATGGCCAACCAGTGATGGGCCCATGTTTAGACCCACCTCGTGGTCAGGAACCAATCCCTGATACTGTTTCTGCTGCTATACTGTGCTTACAGAGAGAAGCCTAACATGATTGCCCTCTCAGATGCAAAGGTGAGGAGCGATGGGGGAGAAACGCTACAAGGGGGGACAAGGAGGGGGGAGCATTGGGGAAATAAATCAATAGATAGATAGATAAATAAATAGAAGGCACTTGACCATTTTCCATACAATTTTTAATTAATTATCCTTTGTAATGGTTCATCTGGAGTCCCACAACTTCTGCAGTCTTTGCCAAACATATTTTCTTGAAAGTGCCTATCTCCTCAATATGCTTATTGTACTTAAATTAAAACTGTCACACCTTTGAATGTTATGTATGCTATACTGTGCATATATACTATAATGCGTATGTCACTTTATTGTCAGTTGAATTTGTGACTATTGGGAGCAAGGATATAAGTCTTATTTTTGTTTCGTTCTTGTGGTCAATCTATTTGTCTTTAAATAGAAGTTCCTAAATAAATTATGATGGTAATGATGAGAACACTATTGTTAGTGTTGTTGAAGATCTATTCTTCTTTGTTCCTGTAAATTAGTATATAGTTTAAATTAGTATATAGTTTAAAAAGCCAGTTGTGTCCTCTGTCTTACTAAGAAGACTTGATGCAAACAGAAAGACACAATTTCCAGAGGTGCCTGTGTCTGCTTTTGAAAATAGGAAAAGAGAGAGGGTGGAGGGAGGGAGAGAGGGAGGGAGGGAGGGGGGGAGGGAGGGAGGAAGACAAAGTGTGTGTGTATGGAGGGGGAATATTACCAGAATGTTACAAACAAGCAGAGAGGAACTTAGGCACATTTCTTGTTTGAGCTTGTTTGGACTAGGAATTTGAGTTCAAGATTTTGGTGCATATTATGAAGAGCCTTCACAAACCTGGCCCAGACTTTTTATACCTCTCACTTCTCAAGCTGCCAGCCCTCTACTGCAGGAGATAGTTAGGCAGACTAAATTGACTCACTGAATTTTCCTGTGCACATGAATGAAAGCAATACTTTTTAAAATAAGAAATCATGTAAGTGTGATATCTCAGATTTTAATCACATCCCCCATGCTCCACAGCAGTGATATCCTGAAAGAAATTGTTTGCAGTATCCCATTCAGACAGATGCTGTCATCAGTGCTAGAGTACCATTCAGATAAGGGACCTCTGAGGATTTGCTCAACATAAAATGACTATGGAAAGCCAAACTTGCTCCTTTCCTTATTCATATATACTCATTCTGCATAGATCTAGATTCCATAAAGACAATTATGACAGCTATACACAGACACTCACAGTAACACACACACACAAACCACACCACACATACACACCATAATATATATATATCATATTCTTTCCTCTGTTATGTCTTCCACTTTCTCCCTGCCTCACCCTTCCTCTAGTCTTCCTCCTTCCCTCAGCCTCTCTTTTGCCCTCATGTCATACATGTACAAATGAGTCTATCTATATAAATCTATATTCAGCCTGAAAAAGAAAATATGAAATATTTGTCTTTCTGAGTATGACTCAATTGCTTTAACATATGATTTCTAGCTGCATACATCCTTCTAAAAATGACATCGTTTCCTTCTTCCTAATGAAGAAACCTATTCCATACATACCACACTTTCTCCATTCAGTCATCTGTTGATTGACATGTAGGACAACCACACATTCTCTTTAAACAGTAAATTGACTGTGATCTCTTCCTAATTTTCTCAATGAGTCTTTACTTAAAACCTAATCGAGATAGGTAACATTGAAATAAAGGACTTTCATTTCTGAAATATTTTCAGAGTTTTCACATATTAGATATTTGTATGTATATACATACTGTTGTCCATCAGGTTGTGCTTCTGTGTAAATGGGGTTGGTTTCTTTTAAGGTTTATTATGTTATTTTATGTATATGAATTTTTGCCTACACATACACACACACACACACACACACACACACCATCCCTGCTGCCTAAGGAAGTCCAAGAAGGGGTTGGTTCCCCTGGAACTGAAGTTACAAATCATGAGTCATCCTGTGGATACTTGGAATAGAACCCAGGTCCTTTGCAAGAGCAGCAAGTGCTCTTAACCACTGATTTCTCTCTCCAGCACCAAGCAGTTTTAATCTGTACTTTTACGTATGCCTTGCCCATTTTTAAGCAATAGTATTAGTTTACAAGGATTGGTATAATTAAATGCAATCAACCTAGTGGCTTAAATCATCAGAAATTTTGCCTTAGTTCTAAATGCTAGAAGTCACCAGTCAGGATTGTCCTCTCACAACTCTCCAGTGAGACCTCTGCCTTGACCTCTTAATTTCTGGCGGCTTCATGGCAGCATAATTCCTGTCTTTGTTTATATCCTCACAGGACCATCTTCCCTCTGTGTATGCCTATGCCTCTTCTCCTATTCTTATAAAAAATAATTATGTTGCATTAGGGTCACCTTACTTGAACATGACATCTTAACTTGATTGAATCTGAAAAAATTCTATTCCAAATAAGTTTACATTCACAGAAGGATTAATACTTCAATATACCTTTTGTGAGAGGGACACATTTCAATCCCCTAAAATGAACAAGACACTTTGTACTTACTGATGTTGGCTAAGTTAAGACCACACTTTTATAACCTAGTTCCTATTGAATGTTCCATGACATTTTCCTTGATTGCTCAGAGGGAAAATGTGCATATTAAATAATTTGGAATTTTTAAAAGATGTTTTATGACTGTAATGAAGAACCACATACATAACTATGGAGAAAAGGGTACCTAGGACTTTGTTTTTTAGCTTACTAAGAAAATACTTCTGAGATAGAGGTTAAGACATAACAAGAAAGAAACAAATTAACCCAGAAAATTATACTTCACCAGGGATTTTTTTTTGTTTTAAAAGTTCTAGTGCTTGTTGATAAATAAAATTCCACTAATACAAGTTCTTTCATTATAACAAATGGGTTTGCCCTTAGCTGAGTATTCTTAAAGGTCATTTATATTAAATCAAAAATTGAAAGATGAAAGTATGATGAGTATACCAATAAAAGCACTTTCAAGAAGCATTACAACATCTCCAGTGACACCTTTGACTCACAGGTAATCCAGTAACTGTGTGACATAGTTGCTTTCTCATAGACCTGATGAATATGAGCAATCCATCCATATCCTTTGAAAAATTCACTTTTTAACCTAAAGTGATATAAAGCCCTGACAAATATGCCCTCTTCATTTTTTATTACTAGTCTCTCCACTCCCACATCAAAGACATTTCAAGAAGTGGAAACCTAGCACATTAATATTCTTCAGCCTCAGAAATAAATCCTACCAATACTTTGTAATAACGCTAAAGGTAACTAACAATCCAAAATGCCAGTAAACTTTGAAAATCAAATCTGGCATTAGAAAATTACATCGGACTGCAATAAAAAGAACACTGTCTGCATATTAAACAAGGAAAAGTTAATTAAGGAAATAGTTATGTATGAGATTAGTTGGAATCAATGTTGTTGACTAAAAGCCCCCCAATATGTCTCCCCAGGAAGCCAGGATGTCATTATGGGAAATCACTGAATGAAGACAATACAAACACATGTATATTGCACTAAAAAGAATGGTCTCCTGCAACAAGGCAAAGAAACCATTGATCCGAATATAGCATCCCTAAAGTAAATCAAAGTGTTCAGTAAATACCATTGCAAATGGAAGATGGTGGTGGAAGACTAAAGTGACTAAGTGTGCTTTAGGAGCAAATCTGTTGCCTTGCAAATTGGAAAGCAAGATCATATTCAAATTTCTCAGATATATGCTAGCATATATGTGAATAAGAGAAGACCCTTGGCATCTAGGAAAATTGTCTTTTCTCCCACATGAGGGAAGACACTGCCATCTGAATCTAAGGAAGTGGATACCTTCACCCTCTTCCTGCTGAAAACATGAATGATTTCTCTAGAGAATGAGTGAAGCTAAAAAACAAAGAATGAAGATAGTATTTAGATTTGATGGGCTGTCTATAGTCAAAATACCTATTCCTTAGTTTGTGATCTTGGTGAACTCAATTTAAGACACTGCATTGTCCACTGCTTCTAAGCAGAGATAACATATGTGATTACATTGTCCGATTAGATGGCAATGATAAGTCATAAGAAAGTGTGCCAGGAACATTGGACAAATAATGAAAATAGATGAAATTAGATGTGGATAGAGAATTTACTATTGAATTTGAAACACAGAGCTTCCTAGTGATCTTTAAAAGAACTATCTGGAATAAAGAATAGTGATGTCTGTTAAACTGGAGGAAGTTTAATAGTGGTGTATTTGTTACTTTTACATCATTGTGTCCAAATACTTCACAAAATCAACTTAAGGAAAATTTTCATTTGGGACAACAATTTGTGAGGGGACAGTCAATCTTGGTGGAAAGGACATGGTAACAGGAGTGGCAGAAGCTTGTGACGTGACACCATTCAGAAAGCAAAAAAGTCCAACCTTACAAGTGGATCTAGCCTTTAATCCTTCAAGCCCACCCCTATTATCCTACATCTGTCATCTGGGCCCTATATGTAAAGGTTTGACCACCTCACAAAATGGGACTCCAATTATTGAAGCTCCTCAGGCCATGGGGGGCAGTTCACATTTAAACCATAACAAACGAGGAAAATGAATTGGAGATACCTAGTGTAGATAATTTGATAAATTCTTATGTAAAGGAGGCATTGGGAATTGGATTATAGGCTACGTGAGTCAACATGGAACTATTTCAAACTAAGAGAATAAATAGCACCTCTTCATGCTGAACGCATTTACCCAAGAAAAGAGAAAGTCACCATAGAGAAAAACGAGAACTATTGGAGTGCTGTCCTCGGGTCATTAAGGAGGAGGATCTACTGTAGAGTTGCTCTTCAACAGAAGCAATAAGACTTTGTCTCTACTAAAAGCACAGTAATCCAGGGATATAGGGACATACAAATGGCTAAGGGTATACATTTGGAGAAGAATCTGGGACAATATCCTTCTGACTACTTCAGTATCATTAATGAACTAGGCAATGTGAACTCTATATGACTGAGAAGCTTGAGGAAGTGCTGCATGTTTAAGAGAAGGATAGAATGTGGGAAACATGCATGAGGGAAAATGGTTGCAGAAACAAAAATTGGAGAAAGTAATGGCATTATTAAGTGGTACTGTGGGCCTATTTATAGTTCACAAAAACAGTTGGCAAGACTGTTCCCGCCCATATCAGGTGCAGTTGCACAGGTAAATTGACTAAAAAGGCAGAGATGCATTTAACAAGGGCTGTGCTTTGGACAGGTGAGAAACGGAGGCAAGTATATTTTCACAGGATCAATACAATGATTGAGCATGCAATTTAAGCTGGGAAAGACGATAAGATTAAAAAATAGATACGTGTGCTTGTTAGCTTTTTGTCAACTTGACACAAACCAAGGAAAGAGGGAGTCTTAATTGAGAAAACACCTTTGTAAGACTGTCCTGTAGGCAAGTCTAAGGTGCGTTTTCTTTCTTTTTTTCCTTAACTTATTTATTCACTTTACATCCCAATCACAACCTCTTCTCTCCTCTCCTCCCAGTCCCACCCTCATATTCCCTCCCTTCTGTGAAGGGAAGCCCCCTCCATTGGTACCAACCTGCTCTGGCACATCAAGGCACAGCAAGACTAGGTGCATCCTCTCCCACTGAGGTCAGACAAGGCAGACCAGCTAGGGAAAGGGGATCCTAAGGAAAGCAACAGAGTCAACACAGTGAGCCCCTGCTCCACTTGTTAGGGGGACCCACATGGAGACCATGCTGTATGTCTGCTACATATATGTAGACTGCCTAGGTCTAGCCCATGGATATTCTTTAGTTGGTGGTTCAGTCTCTGTGAGCCCCCTATGGGCCCAAGTGATTTGACTTCTTGTGGTATCCTTGATCCCTCGAGCTCCCTCAATCCATCCTCCCATTCTTCCACAACACTCCCGAAGCTTCACCCAATGTTTTGTTATGAGTCTCTGCATCTGTTTCCATTACTTGCTGGGTGAAGCCTCTCAGAAGACAGTTATGCTAGGCCCCTGTCTTCAAGTATAACAGAGTATCACTAATAGTGCCGGCTCTCTCTCTCATAGGATGGGTCTCAATTTGAGCCAGTCATGTTGGCTATTCACTCAACCTCTGCTCCATCTTTACCCCTATACATGTTGTAGGCAGGATAAATTTTAGGTTGAAGTTTGTGGGTGGGTTGGTGTCCTCCTCCTTCCACTGGAAGTCCTACCTAGCGATAGGATATGGATACATCAGCCTCTATATCTCCTGCTGCTAGGACCCTCAGCTAAGGTCACCCCCCACAAACTGATGATTGATATGGGAGGGCACAGCTCACTGGGGCAGTGGCATCTTTGGCCAGTTGGTCTTAGAGGGTAGAAGAAATCAGGTTGTGCAATGGAGAGTAAACCAATAGCAAACAGTCTTCCATGGTTGCTACTTCAGCGTTTGCCTCCAAGTTCCTGCCCTTGAGTTCCTAACCTGCTTGAGTTCCTGCCCTGACTTTCCTGAATGATGGAATGTGATATGAGAGTTGTAACATGAAATAAACCCTACCCTTTCCTCCTCAAGTTGTTGGCAAGTCAAGTCGTGTCATTTATCACAGCAATGCCCTAAGAAAATCCCTGTCCCAGACAACGTGGGCTTGCAAATATAAATCCCAGTACTAGTTACGTCTAACTTCATATATACTACTCAGAAAAACCAGGGAAAAGACAGGCTCAATACATCATAAGGATTTTAATATGCACCAATTTTTGCCTATAAAATTATCTCATGTTTTTATTTCTTTTTTATTGGATATTTTATTTATTTACAATACAGATGTCATCCCCTTTCCTCATTTCCCCTCCCTAGAACTCCCTATCCTATACCCCCTCTTCCTTTATACTTTTATATCAGTTTGATTACATACATGTATTAAGGTCAGTTCTAGGTTGAAGGTCTAGCAATACATTAGATGCAAATAGTCAAGGAACAAGCAATACAATAATAACACAAATAGTCAAAGAAAAAGCAAGGCATTAAACCCAATTATGTGAAAACTCCCGTGATCACTGGTTCTAAAGGCTTGTCAGGATGACCAAAGTATCTGAGTCTACTTCCATGTCCTAGCCCAAGGTCATTTACATGTCTGAGGCCTACTTCCTTGTTCTAGCCTAAAATTTAGATTCTTGTCTGAAATTACTTCTTTGTTCTAGCCTAATATTTGTGTTCCTGCTTGAGATTACTTCTTTATGTAGCCTACCATTTAGTTTCCTGCCTGAAATTACTTCTTTGTTCTAGTCTAATGTCAGATCCTGCTTGGAGCCTGCATCCTTGGACTTGGCCAATGTCATATTCCTGCCAAGCAGCCCATTTCCTTGTCCTTGGAATGGGATAAGGCAGCACATAGGTCTCATGACGCTTGAGCAATACCAGGATCCACCAGTACACATTACCTTTTCCAAAGGAATGTGTGAGTTAGAGTAAAACCAACACTAGTAAAAATAATGTGGGTGGTATACAGGTATATTAATATATTTAACAGAATATGTGAGTGTGTGTGTTAGAGTATTGCCAGATAAGTAAGTTGATAGACAAACAGACATTATATTATAAGCCACTGTTTGTTTCACATCCTTTTTTTATTGCCTGATCAGTTCATTCTATTTTTCTCCATGCTATGTTGATTTACTTTTAGGATTCTTCCTTTAGAAAACAATATGTTACAATTCTACAGTTTCATACTTATGTGCAATGTATTGTGAACCCAGTTACCAACCTCTCTAACTCTCTACCCAGTCCTATAGTTCTCATCGGTAACTGTAGCATAATTATTTGGGGGATAACCTATCACTTTCTAATTGAATTTGAGGTCCACTCCATGGGAAGGAATATATACTGTAGACCTGGGGATATCACAGGACCTAGGATAGACCTTACTATTGATATCAGGCTAAATAGATATGTAGCCAAACTGCCTTTTAAATATTCATATTCATAACATTATACTAGCACTGCCATATATAGGACTAGAAAAGAGGATGGAGGTCCTTAAAGGGATATTTGAAGAACATATTCCCAACACATTTTTTTTTCTGAAAATTCCTTATCAGTACTGACTGAAGTGTATTTCATAGTACAGAGGGATCAGATTAAAAGGATAGATTTATATAAGAAGGAATAGTGTAAAACACCATTGTGTTGATGGACAGCAGCAGAAGGCCTGAGTTATATAAATTGGAGTCTCAAAAGAAAGAAAAAAAAAGAAATGGAAGGGAAGGGAAGGGAAGGGAAGGGAAGGGAAGGGAAGGGAAGGGAAGGGAAGAAGGAAGGGAAGAAGGAAAGGAAAGGAAAGGAAAGGAAAGGAAAGGAAAGGAAAGGAAA
>NW_021620798.1:594041-629018 GCF_004785775.1 Grammomys surdaster
AAAGGAAAGGAAAGGAAAGGAAAGGAAAGGAAAGGAAAGGAAAGGAATCCAAACCATAAAGTTCAGACAAAGCTGGCAATAAAAAGCAAGGCCACATTGAAAAACTACTTAAACATAGCATCTTAGGTAAGGAGAAAGGGAGCAAAAGGTACAGGAGAGATGAAAAGTAAAGTCACATGGGAGGAAAGCCTAGCTCAAATGGTGGAAACAAGTTTTTTGAGTGAAAAAAATTTCATGGCACAAAATTAATGGTAAATAAAATAGGAATTGGATTATAATAAAATCAAATCAGAGAATGAAGAGAGACATAATGGAGCAAAGAATATGAAATGAAATCCCATATATTAATATTCAGATTATAATCAATTGGAAGCAGAAAGAAAATGGAAAAAGCTAAATAGAAAAAAGTATTTGAAATAATTAATATGGATGTATAGGAAAAAGAACATCACACAACCAAAGGAAAAAATAAATAAGGTGTACAGATAAAAGTGATCAGACACTGGTCTCTGAAATAAGGAGTATTGTCATAAAGAAGAAGTGGGCCTTCCAATCAAAAGATGCACTACCCAGTAAAAAACATGAACATGACACTAAAGCATGAAAGCATATTTTGGGAGAGTGGGAGACTGCTCAGTGGTTAAGTATGCTTACTTCTCTTGCAGAGGACTTGGTTTCTGTTCCCCATACCTACACTGTGGCTCATAATCTCCTTGATCTCCAGTTCCAAGGGATGCAATGCCTCTTCTGACCTCCACAGGCTTCTGCATGCACATAGTGCACAAACATACATTCAGGCAAATACACATATACATTAAATAAGTAGATGCATAATCTTAAAAACCCATTTTGTTCTTATTAAACCATAAGTAGAAATAAAATTATTTAGATATTCTGGAAGGGAAAGCAGCAAAGGAGAATTTCTCACATGTTTTAGTGCTGTAAGTTAGAACTAATTCTTTTCTCAACAATATTTTTATTGTTTTCCTTTGAGAATTTAATTCTGTAAAGTGAATTTTGATCATCTCCATCCAACTCCTGGACATCCCTCAACCTGCCACCTGTCAACTTCATGCCTTCATAAAGCAAAGCAAATGTGACTTCAAACCACTTGGCCCAGACAAGTAGTTCAAGTATAAAAGCAACAGGCAGAACATCTCAGAAATGGATAAATTAAAAACTCAGGAAATGTAGCCCTAATGAGCTCTCTTTTCAAAAGAAAAAAAAAAGACTCTACTTGATAATGAAATTCAGTCAACCAAGCGAGGAAACTAATGAGGAACTTAGGGCAAGATAAAGTAATGGGACAGTAAGTATTGAATCCAATTAGATGTAGAATTTAACTGAGAGAATTGTGACTGCAGAATAGCATGTAAATATTATAAGCCTTGATTAAATACAACAGACAAGCAACAATGATGTAAAGCAAGTAGAGGGAGTCAGAAGAAATGAGAAAGCTAAGTCACTCATCTAAAAAGGTGCTAAGCTCATTCAATTCACACTGTTTCCAATTAAGATACGGAACCCTACAAGAAGTCAGTTTCCTAACGATCTTCATAATCTATTATTTTCTTTATCTTAAAGTGATCCTTTATTGCTTTTGGCAAAGAGAGCTTTTCCTATGGTATAGTGGCTTCTTCATTTTAATTTGTTAAACCAGGAGAAGATCAATCTAACAGCTAGATGTGATGACTTGGCAGTTAAGAGTAGTTATTGCTCTTCAGAGATCCCAGGTTCAGCTTCCAGCCTCATCAGGGTAGCTCACAACTTTCTGTAACTCTAGTTACAGAGGATTCCATGCCCTCTGGCCTCTGGGGTACCTCATGTATGTGGGGCACATAAACTCATAAAGTCACACACGTACACATAAAGTAACAAATTCATTTTAAAGTATATATTCTTTATAATTTTTATAATGATAGCCTTTATGGTTTCTAAATTCCTAGTAAGTTAGAAAGTCATTGAATGGTACAGGGAAACAAGAGAAAGAGTTGGCTAAAATTTATTTTTGACCCTAAAATGAGGCTTTAACCATAAGTCTCCTAAGTTAGGATGACTACACAGGCATCAGTTTGGTCAATTTCAACTTTAAGTCAATGAACATGTGCTACCTATACTGTTCCAATATTTAATTTTTTCTCCTTTTGTTTGTGATAAAATAAAGTTGGGCTAAGAAAACACTGACAGAAGACATAAATTATGCTGTGAGCTAATGAAGACTTTATTGTCTGTGACTGTGTTTAAGGAGTTGTTCAGAAAGAAAACAAAGGATTCTGATAGTAATAACACTGTTGCTGCAACATGGGCTGATAGTCTCTTGCCTCTGCTGGCTTTCTACCATTCAACATGCGTGCTCATTCTAGGTGTCATAATACATCGTGCCAGGCAGTGCTCGAGACAGCCAGTGCCTATTTGGAAGCTTGCAGAAACAGCATAATTGTGAGTCTCTAGTTTCTGGCACAGAATTATTTTTTTTTGTAAACTTCTGAATCTGAAGATGAACTACCAGCCAGCAGAAGGAATAGCTAAAAGTGTGTATACCCTATGGAAATAAATAGGAACCAATAGGTTTCTCCTCTTGAAATCCAGGTGGGTTTCTGTCATCATTGATAAAACCAGAGTTTCAGAAAGAAACTTTTCTCACAGAAAATGGTGAAAATGGTAAGTTGTTCTTCTAGCTTCCATTAATGTTTTACACCTTACATATAAATACCATAATTATCAAGATCAGAAGCAAAATATTGATGAGACATCTTCAGATTTCATGGTGTTCTGTTCTAGAGCTCTTTTTGAATTCACTTGTGATTTCTCTGGTCTTCTCTGAAGACCAGAATGTGTATTTATGCAGGCATGTGTGCCTACATGTGTACCTGTATGTGTGTGTATTGATGTGTATATGTACATGTCTCCAACTGTACATGTAGGGTCTAGAGGTGAACCTCAGGTGTTATTCCTTGAGCATCATCCAGATATTTTCAGATAGTATTTCTCACTGGCTTGGAACTTTCCAATTAATCTAGGGTGTATTGATAGCCACCACTACTGCCACCCCAAGTTATTCTTTTATTTGCCTCCTCAGCAGTGGAATTAAAATTCCAGGCACCATGCCTGGATTTATTTTTACATAGGTTCTTGAGAAGACCAAGTTATACAACCACAAGGTGTAGGCAGAGAACTTAGGTTGTGCTTCAATAATCTTGTAGGCATTTTGAGGTCTAAAAAGATAGCTTGGTGGTTAAGAATGCATACCAAGGTGGGTGAGATGACACACTCCTTTCATCTCAATTTCAGCAGTCAGGAAGCAAAATCAGATAGATCTAAGTGAGATCAAGCTATGACTGGAGTATATAATAAATATTGTGCCAAGCAGGGCTACATAGTGAGATATTGTCTCAAAACAAACTAGCAAACAAAAATTACCATACACTGCATTGGTAGGGAACTCGAGATCAGTTCCCAGCAACTAAATCTGGCAGCTCACATCTACCTATTAACTCCAGTTCCGGGAGCATCCAACACCTGTGACCTCAACAGTCCACTGTATTCCTGTGCACATACCCACATAGATACACTATCATACACATAATTAAAAATAAATGGATGTTTTTAAATTGTCTATAATAGTCTGCTAAGAATTTAACCCATTTGACAACTAACATTAGCCATCAGCCTGGGTTATTTGAAACATTACCACAATTCTAAGTCAGAATTACACAAAAATCTAAACTATTAAGGAATATCACTGCCCCCTTCTCCTTGTCACCGTATCCCCATTTTTTTGTTTTTTACTTCTATCCATTTCTTCAGATCCTATATACACTCGCTGCTTACTTTCTGGCTCATATTTCCAATCCCTTATTTAAAAACATATTTTTCTAATATCCTTTTCTTAATCTCATAAAGATGAGACTGTTGCAGGTAGTATTTTATAATTTAGGGTTTTTCCTATTTTTATTTAGTGTGGGGGTGGGGCTGTATGTGTGTATCAGCATGGGTGTACATGTAACATGGCCTGTGCATGAAAGTTAGAGAATAATTTTCACAAGTCAGTTCTTTCCTTCCACCATGGATTTTGGAGAACAAACTCAGGGCATCAGGCTTGTGTAACAAGTGCTTTTCTTTTGAATTACTTTACTGCCCCCATTATTGTATTACTTAACATAATTTGTGCAATTCATCCCATATTACTTCATTGTCTTCTATTTTTTTAAATGTGCATAGTCCTCCATTGTATTTATGTATGAATATTTTTTCAGTCACTTAAGAACTTTTTCTTATTTCTCTTGAACAAGGAATATTTAGTGTTATATTTAAAGATAAATTTTCAAGTGATAAATATGAACTGACTGTTTTCTCTAGACTTCTCTGCAAATTAGGAAAACAATATTTCTCTTTACTTGGTAAGTAGAGGTAGAAATCTTCACACTTCATCAGTGGTTTTATGAAATGCAATATAATTTTAAAAACAAGACAGCAATATGTAACCATCTACATCTGACTCACTAATTTAACTAACAATATTGCGCTCTGAGAATGTCGTGAGGCAAAAGGACGTACATAGAAAATGTATAAATGTCAAGACTAGAAAAATAATCTGAATGTCTAAAAATGGTCTAATGAATTAATACTGGCCAATACAATTGAATATTATGCAGCAACAAAAACACTGTGTAAAGTACACAGATAATAGAAGTTTTATATTACCAAGTGAAAAAGTATACAAAATACTACAATATGATTGCAATGATGCCAGATTGGAATAGCTGTAATTGTGTCAAAGAGAATCGATGCTGGGAAGTAGCTGCCTCATCAAATAGTAAGTTTCCCAGTACCTTTTGTATTCTTGTAAAATCATGTTGGGTTAGTTTTAACCCCAAAACTATACAAAATTTGTGTAATCAACTTCCCCATCCAACTTACTCATGACTTCATCTGTTTCCTTATCTGTGAGTTGGATGGTAATTTTAAAAAAAATGTATGGCATACTTGCTATCAGTGTGAGTCCCTGTACATTCCACAGATCCTCAATTATGCTGTTATTTCCAGGCTTTTATGAGCAAAAAGTTAGTACATACAACAAAAATGTACCATGTTCTCCTCCTATAATAGGACTGTTTTAAACGTGTGTAAGCGTAACGTGACTAGAAAATTATTTTACTTTCACATCTTACTTTAATGTTAGTATTTTATCATTGACATAATTAAAGAAATGTGACACTTCAACCTGTATGAAAAAAAATGAAGGGCTAGAGAGATGAATCAATGGTTAAGAGCATGTGTTGTTCTTGCAAAGGACATGGATTTGATTCTCAGCATCCACATGGTAGCTCACACATCTATGTCCAACTCCAGCTTGCTGTCTTCTTCTGAACTCCGTGCACATGTATGTTCCACAGATATATGTGCAGAAAAATGTCTATACATATAAAAATAAATGCAAGCAAGCGGGGAAGAAAGAAAGAGAGAGGAAGGAGGGAGGGAGGGAAGGAGGGAAGGAGGAAAAAACAAAGAAAAGAAAGGAAGAGAAAGAAAATTAGGCAATGAGTCACCAGTTCTCTTTCCTTTGGTTCCTCATCAGAAAGATGGTCAAGAGAAACCAACATCTGCCATTCAAGTGACTATTCTAATCAAGGTTTCAGAATATCCCTGGATAAGAACCTCTATGGTTTTTTGACTCTCAAAATGCTATAGTCATAGGAGTGCTCCAGCCAGCAGGAATACAATAGTCTAGGAGACCAAGAGTATCAGAAATTTGGTGATATAAAAGAAGACTAGCAATATATCAAAATATCACCTTAATCTAATTGTTCTAGCAAAGATATATGAGACTGAACAGCTACCTTAGGTCTGTCAGACATTGGTTGACCCAAACCTCCAGACCCTGACTAAAGGAGGTTACAGGGTTATGCATCATCAGTCTTAATATTGTAACCACATCTATGAACAACATCATTTCTTATGCTGAAACTCCAGCTACCCATTTGTCTCTTGTAGCTTTGTGCTGCTAGCGCTCACTACTCCTTACTACACTCAGAAGTCAGAAGCTAGGCAACCTAGATTACAGTTAAAGGAATTTATACCCTTTAATCTCTCAGATGAACATTCCCCATCAGAAAGCCACCACTAGCTCAAGGAAAACTTCTGACATCCATGGGCTTTTAAAAGTTAATCAGTATGTACTATATTTTTGGTGTGTGTTTGACATGCATCTCACATATGCTCCTGGTATCTCCTTCAAATCAGTGTTCTGTATCTTTTAAGTAATACCCATTGTTCTACATATCTTATTTTGCAGCATGGAAAATAGTAAAATAATTCTCCTACACCCATTTATTTTGTATGTGAAATACATTTATAACCACTCAAATGCCCAATATACTTTAACTGGAGGATATTTTTCACTTTTAGTAAGACACTAATCCAAAGATGTTAGTGTATTGGGGAATCCAGTAAGGTATTTGTTTTAATTAGGGAACTTTTCCATATAAATATCTCTCCTGATTAACTAGAGCAGATAAATCAAACTCTTTTGTTGCAAATAATTTGATTGGTGTTCTTTCTCATTCTGTGATATAACCAACTGTGCAAATAATCTGTTATTCAAACTCATCCTTCCCCTTATATCTATATAATCAAAGCTCGAGTATAGAATCTTTAATGGGTTCAGTAATGGAGTATTGTTGCAAAACTTTTTACTTACCTCCATTTTACAGAGATAAAAATTCAAAGTAGTTACTTGAGTTTTCTTATGTCATATGGAACATAACTGATAGAAGATTTTAATTCAATTTTTGGCAGATTCCAAAATTTAGATTGGTCCTGATAGAGAAAAACAAAACCTGAATGAGTGATTTCTCTGTGCAGAGCAGATCTTGTCATTATATGCATATGAAATATGTATGTGTAGGGGCACACACCTATGTGTACAAAGTGCAAAGAGGATATTGGGTGTCCTGTACTATCACTCTGACATTTCTTTGACACAGCATCTGTCACAGAATCTGAAATTAGACTGGTAGCACATCTCCTAAACTTCACTGCAATTGCAGGTGCCAATGCAGCAATACCCAGCTTTTTACATGGGTTTTGGGGATTTGAACTTAAGTCCCAGTGTTTGCACAGTAAATGCCCTTATTTATTTAGTTCTAAATCATGTCCTAACTTGTGGCAGGAGTATCATAGAACAAATAGCACTATATACAGATAGTTGTACTATATACATATAGTTGATAGAGGAGTTGTTGAGCCAGTGTGGAAAGTATAGAATCTCTCTAGGAAGAGCTACAGGAAATTCCACTTGTTGTAAGCAAAATCATTCAGGGTTATATGTGCTTCATTATGAAATAAAGTAAGGGTAAAGATAAACAAATAGGGTAAGTCAACAAGAAAAATGCCATAAATATTTATAAATATAAATAAAGTCCCACTATGCTGGCAACTTGGAAAACTAAGCAGTTCCATATAGTTAAGTTCCAGATGAACGTGGTCTATATAGTGAGATGTCTCGAAAAAAAAAAAAAAAGGATGAGAGAGAGAAGAAACATCCAGAAAATAAGACCCACTCTTATGAATTAATAGTTTTAACCATCTAGGAGCAGGGAACTAGGAGAGATAGCAGTAAGAATATTTGAAAGGCTTGTGAAATCTACATATTGTAAGTTTAAGATATTAAGATGTTGTGGTGGTTTAAATGAAAATGGCCCCCATAGGTTCATGAGGAGTGGCACTTCTAGAAGGTGTGGACTTGTTGGGAGAAATATGTATTTCTTTGGGCTTTAAGGTTTAAAGTGGTCAAGCCAGGCCTTGTGTCACTTTCTCTTCCTGCTGCCTGGCCAGTCCAGACAAAGAACTCTTAGCTACCTCTCCAGTATCATGTCTGCCTGTGTACAGCCATGCTCCTCATCATAAGGATCATGGATTATACCTCTAAACCAGTAAGCATGCCCCATTGGTTTCTTTTATAAGAGCTATCATGGTCATGGTGTCTCGTCACAGCAACAGAAGGCCCATCTAAGACAGAGTCATTGGAAATGTCCTATGTAGGTGGATGATGTTCCTCCCAGAAATCATAGATTATCAGGCAAAATAGCCAGTGCCAGACATAAGATACCACCCTTAGAGGCACCAAAATAATACAGACAATTGTCATTGCTCTTCTTTTGACTAGAATGTGATTGTGATACCCTATTGCAGAAGACAGCATATACTTTGGTCACTAGACATAAAGAAATCAACCCCACACTCACCTGGAAGATTCCTCCATGATTAATAACTTTCATAGTGCCAGAAAATGCTATACAGTTCCTGTATGAGAAATTCATCATCAGCCTTACTAAACTGTGACGCATCCAACCTATAATAATGATAAGCCCAGCAAGAGATGCCAAGTAGTGCAATAGTGGCATGGATGTTACAGGGTAAACAATATCATTCTGGTTGAATTTAAGGCCTATTGCACAGAAGAGAACTGATGCCTGGTACTGTAAATTTGGCCAATAGTCTATGTGTGTGGGGGTCATGAGCCCTAAAGACAACTCACTATCATTCTAAAAATTGGACATAGTATTAAACTGCCTTCTAAATAATTGTCTTAATACCCATATACTAATGTTGATTCCATTCCTTCTCAAAGAAACTTTGGAATGGACAGAGTTTAATACAAGGACCACAACTGGATAAAGTGCAGAAAAAATGACTGTGGAGTTGGAGTTACTTCTCTAAATAAAATATCTTTATCATACCTTTCCCCATAAAACTCTTGGAACTTTATGGAAGAGAAGATAGAAAGCCTATAAGAGTTTGGGGATGGAGAAGACTATGGCAAAAATAATGACATCACCCATGAATTCATACCTGTGGTTTCCTGAACAAGTTTTACACAAGATCAAGCCAGCCAGTATTCCAGTATGAATTAGAGAAAGACTCACAGGGCCACATCCTTAGCTAAGTAACTACTGGTACTTTATGGCTAGTAAATGAAGGAGCATCAATTTTCTTATATGTAGCCCAAGATGGGCTCCAGTGAGTAGCCCTACACCCATGAGCACATGAGTAGTACTAAAAGTAAAAGATATGAAGTTGGGTTCAAGGTGGATATAAATTTTCCTGGAAGAATAGGAAGAAAGAAGGCAGATATGGATATGATTAGAATACATTGTATATGTGTGTGAAATTCTGAAATAATAATTTGGATTTTTGTGACAGCATCTCTCTATGTAGTCCTAGTTTTCCTGGAATTCACTATGTACACTAGGCTGGCCTCAAACTCAGATTTACCTGCCTCTGCCTCTTAATTGTAGGGATTAAAGGTATGTATCACCATTCCTAGCCTTGAAATAATTTGAGATTTTGTTTTAAAGACCACAAAAGAGCTGGAGATTAATTTAAGACAATTTGACCTCCTTAGCTAAAGCAAGGAGGTAAACTAAGGGAGAAACATTGCTGTAACGGTGAACATTCTGCTGCTCTGGTCCACAGGTCAGGGCCTAGCAAGAGAAGAGTGGGGACGGAGACGCGAAGACAAGACAGGGAGTCTGGTCTAGTCTCGCCTCTAGTCTCGCCTTTATTGAAAGGAAATCCTGGGTATATATAAGCACAAGCAGGGGAACGCAGCTGAAGACACTTTACCACTTGCACCTTGCAGCTGGGGGCACTAAACAACAAAACAAGATATGTAAGAAAAACAAAATAATTATCAGAGTGTGCTCAGCTGTTGCGGGCTGTTGAAAACAAGTCTCTTTTCAGGGTATGGCTCGAGATGGCTGCAAAGATGATAGCCGCTTTCTGCTCAGAGTAGGCTCCCAACACACTGCCCCTTAAATAAAACATCATGAATATCCCATGACTGTCCTGGCTACTTTAACATCAACTTGACACAACTAAAGTCATCAGAGAGGAAGGAGCATCAATTGAGAAAAATGCCTTCATAATATCCAGCTGTAGGCTATTTTCTTAATTAGTGATTGATGAGGGAGGGCCCAGCCCATTGTGGTTAGTGCTATCCCTGTGCTCGTGGTCCTGGGTTCTATAATAAAGCAGGCCGAGAAAACCATGAGGAGCAAGCCAGTAAGGAGCACCCCTCAGTGGCTTCTGCATCAGCTCCTGCTTGAGTTATTGTCCTGACATTTTTCAATGCTGAACAGTGCTGTGAAGGTGTAAGCAGAATAAACTTTTCCACTAAATGTTGTTTTTTGGTCATGGTGTTTCATCATAGCAATAGTAACCTTTAACTACAACAATGATCTTCTCAGGCTGCTAGTCAAATGGACTCTAGAGAGTAGTGTTGCACAGGTTCTAGCACTATAGTGTATATCATTCTTAGTCAGGGTTTTTTATTTTAATTTTTTCATTGGATATTTTATTTACATTTCAGATGTTATCCCCTTTCCCCATTTCTCCCCCACCCAGAAACCCCCTATCCCATCCCCCCTCCTCCTGTTTCTATGAGGATGTGCCCCCACCCACCCACCCACTCACCCACTTCCACCTCCCTGCTCTGGAATTCCCCCACACTGAGGCATCCAGCCTTCATGGTACCAAGGACCTCCTCTCCCAATGATACCCAACAAAGCCATCTTCCCCTACATATATAGCTGAAGCCATGGGTTCCTCCCTATGTGCTCCCAGGCTGGTGGTTTAGACCCCAGGAGCTCTGGGTAGTTGATATATACCCTTTCCTCCCCAATTTGCTTCCTGGTCATGATGTTTGTATGGGAATAGAAACCCTGATTAAAACATTTGTGGTGATTCCAACAATATTCTGATTACACTTCCACATTGCTGTTCATCAAAAAAGGAAGTTAGGACTAGAACTCAAGCAGTTCAGGAAGCAGGAGCTGATGCAGAGGCCATGGAGAGATGTTACTTACAGGCTTGCTTCCCCTGGCTTTCTCAACTTGCTTTCTTATAGAACCCAAGACTACCAGCTCAGGGATGGCACCACCCAAAAGAGGCCCTTCCACCTTCATCACTAATTGAGAAAATGCTTTACAGCTGGATCTCATGGAGGCATTTCTTCAACGGAGGCTCCTTTCTCTGTGATAACTCCAGCTTATGTCAAGTTGACATAAAACCAGCCAGTACAATTGACCCCTTGTCAACTTGACACGCAAACACATCACTATTTAAGTCTCAACCCTTACTTTCTTATTCATCCCCAAGATCTAAATAACTTTAAAAGTCCCACAGTCTTTGCAAATTCTTACATATTAAAATTTCAATTTCCTTAAAATATTCAATCTCTTTAAAATTCAAAGTCTTTTTACAATTAAAAGTCTCTTAACTGTGGGCTTCTCCAAAATACTTTCTTCCTTCAGGAGGGAAAAATATCAGGGCACAGTCACAAAAGCAAAATCAAACTCTAACCATACAATATCTGGATCCACTTATGATCTTCTGGGCTTCTCAAAGGGCTTGGGTCACTCCTCCAGCCCTGCTCTTTGTAGCACACACCTTGTCTTCTAGACTCCAGCCTGTACTCCACTGCTGCTGCTGTTCTTGGTGGTCATCTCATGGTACTGGCATCTCCAAAACACTGCAACTAGGCTTCACCAATAGCCTCTCACAGGCTCTTCTCATGGTGTCAAGCCTCAACTCTTTTGTAGGACACCTTCAGTCCTGGGCCATCAATTACAACTGAGGCTGCACCTTCACCAATGCCCTTCCATGGCCTCTCACAGGGCCAACTCTCAGCTGCTCTTCATGACCCTTCATGCCAAAACTTCAAAACCAGTACCACCTGAATGACTCTTACACATTACCGAGTACAGCTGCAGCACGAGGTACAACCTTGGCTATCTCTGAAACACAGCTTTTTTGTACTATCAGAAAACACTTCGCAGAAGATTTCACCTCAGTGATGCTGGTCTCTTTTTAATAACCACTAATTTCTTAGCTCCAGCTAACCAGCATCAATAGTCCCAGTAATGAAAAGATTTCGCTTTAGTAATTCTGGTATCTTGTTAATCACAGGTGATACTTCAGCCCCAGCTAACCAAAACCACAGGATCGTCACAATCAAAATAGCAATGGCCCTGATAAGAGTCTTTTTTTTCCTTTTTTCTCAAATCGTAATTAATTCACACAGGGGTTATAAACACAGAAAGGCAGGATGTGGGGAAGGGAATGACACTGGAGTGTGGGTGTTCAGGGGGAATACAGATATCTTCAGAACCGGGTATCGGCTGGGTGAAGGTTCAGGGGACAATTCACTATGACTCTGCCTATGACTCGCTTGTCCTTATCTAAGTTGGTATTGTCTGCCCAGGCTACCTATTTACAAGGTCTATGACTACTCAGGCTTATAAATTTCTACAAAAGCTGCCTGTTGACATTAGCTTATAGCCATCTGTTTCAATGTTTTTCCACTGAGACCCAAGACTTGGTGTTAGTATACATGTATGACAGGCCTATTGCTGATTTTAGGCCTATGGCTGATTTTAGGCCTACAGTGTGTAATGTTCCCTCTGAAATTTCACAAGTCAGGCCTCCATCTTCTGCACTGTTCTCAACATTATCTTCCAAACTCCTACAGAACATTCCACAGAGCTTTTATCATCCCAATGGCTCTTCTAGTTCAAAGTTCCAAAGTTCTTCCACAGTCCTCCCCAAAACATGGTCAGACTGTCACAGGAATACCCCACTATGCTGATACCAATTTGTCTTAGTCAGAGTTTCAATTCCTGTACAAACATCATGACCAAAAAGCAAGTTGGGGAAGAAAGGATTCATTCAACTTACACTTCCACACTGCTGTTCATCACCAAAGAAAATCAGAACTGGAACTCAAGCAGGTCAGGAAGCAGGAGTTGATGCAGAGGCCACTGAGGGATGTTACTTACAAGCTTGCTTCCCCTGGCTTTCTCAGCTTGCTTTCTTATAGAATCCAAGACTACCAGCCCAGGGATGGTACCACCCACAAGGGGCCTTCCCCTTTTGATCACTAATTGAGAAAATGCCTTACAACTGGATGTCATGGATGCATTTCCTCAACTGAAGCACCTTTCTCTGTGATAATTCCTGCTTGTGTCAAGTTGATACACAAAACCAGCCAGTACAATCATGCTCTATGATCTTCCCAAATATTCATCTACTCAAATATAGCTACTCAAAGGATACCAGCTCTTCTAACCACAATAAATACCTGATTTACTCTAACCACCACCTAAAGGTCTTGATCTTCATAAATAGCTTTTTTAGACACAGAGCAGCAATCATTGTCATTACTTTCTAACCCGTGTTAAAATTGTACTCTCCCCTTTAAAACATATCCCTCCCAAGAGAATATTTATCATCCTGATATAACAATTGTCTTACAGAAGGGACAGATATCCGTTTGACTGACTCATTTGTTCTGGGATGTATGGTCTGGCCATCAGTATCTCTGAGCCTAAGTTACAGTGAGGTTATGGGGCACAGAGTTATTTCTATATGTGCACTTGAGAAGAAAGGAAAATTGATCCTTTAATATCCTTCTACGATTGAGAACAATAGACATACTTACAGGGAAGATATTTTATTTTTAAAGATTTATTATTTTATTTAATTGTATGAGTGTTTGGGGGTGCATATACATATGTGGATAGCATGCATCACCTGAAATCTCAAGCTGAGAATATGAAAGAAGATCGTGAAGATAGCTACTCCTTTTTTGTTGCTTTCTTTTTGCTTTTGTTAGTATGGTATACTTTATGTTTCTTATACATGAAATAGGAAATGAGAAATCCTCTCTCTTAATGTCTCCAATGACCTCTATGAAGACAGTCTAAGAGTAGGAGCAGCTGAAATGCTCCAGCACTATTCTGAACATGTGGCTGTCCCAAGGAAAGGGCCATGACATAGAAAGAAAAATAATACTTTATCACCCACTAACATTTATTGGAAATCATTGCTCACTATTCAAGCCTTACTTATTCACACACAGTTGGTCATTGTATCATTTTATTCTTCAGCTACATAGGAAATATGTGATCCTATTTAATATTCCTATTTGATCCTATTTAATCTTGATTTCATTATAACCAGGTACAAAGTTCATGGAAAAAACTATTTAGCAGTCAGTACCCAAAAGACATTGAAAACACAGTTCTGGGAGCCAAAGCATGTTACAGAAAAGCTTCTCCATCATCAGAATATAGTCCTTTCATTTCTAGATAAGCAGGAGGGAAAGAGGTTTGTCCTGTCCACGTAAGGCAGCTTAACATTGTCCTTACTGGAACTACAGTTAGGATAAACCAAACGCATTCTCTGACTTTGTAGAGCCATTGAATATAGTTGCAATTCCCATCAATGGAAGAGAAGGGTGTGGTCAGAGTAATAGAAATAGTTGTACTTATAGTAATTGTTGGAGCAGAAGCAGAAATTAAGGTACCATCCAGTAAGGATAGAACACTGAGCTAGGCTTTCATTTGTTATCTCTAGCCTTCAGAATTTATCAGATATAGCTTGCCTACAGCCTGTGGACAGCTATAAAGTTTCAGAAACACTAAGTACCTAGCTACAAGTTACACAACTCATCGATAACAGAATTAGAGGCATATTAGAACCCAAGACTCCAAAACTTACAGCAATTCTTTTATGAAATGCCAGTACCCTTGGATGCAGAAGGAAATGAAAACCTAATGTCATCCACTTGAAGATTCAATGTTAATAGCTTCATGTTGATGTGTGCTTATACAACCAATAGTTCTATAATCTATTTCTACAATAAAAACGGAAAGCTGGAAATGATCACCTGCAAAGACAAATTTTTCACCAGCTAAGCAGGGGATTGGAAAAAAGTAATAGAACTATTTGTTTTGGATGTCAGATCACTCAGTACATTTTCATTTAAAGGTAGAGAATTTGACCACTTTAAGACTCTAAGATTGCCTCTTTCCAAATCTGGCCTCTTGTAATGTTCACCAGAATGCTTAGATGCTGGACTCCATTCACAAGTATATTAACTAACATTCTTCTAATAAGTGACTCAGGCTCACTTTTAAGCCTTGGGAAGTGCAGAAAAATATTTTTAAAACTAGATGACAACAAAGCCTGGCTCTCAGAGAGAGGTATTTCTTAGAATTTTTTCTTATTAGTCTTTTTTTAAATATGCCTACATTGGCCACATATGTGTATACACACACATGCACACACAGGTGTTTGTGCATTATGATCACATATTTTTAGAGTCTAAATATTATGAGAATTTTCTACTGGCTATTATATTTTTAAGAAGAAAATAAAAATAAAATTTAAAGCTTTCTTAATAGTTAAAATATACATGTAGTGTAATGTATTTAACCATGTAGCTATCTACAGAAAACAGCAGTCCTTGGTCAAGAAATCAATGGTTGTGTAAATAGCAGGACCTAAATTAAGGGAAGAAGTTTGAGAGCCTCAGGTTATTCCTTGGTCTCTGTAAGTTAATAGAATGCAGGGAGGCAGGACAATCAAATGCGATATTTTTAGCGCATTCAAGGATCCATCTGTATACACATATATTTAACCTTTGTTGCTGATGAATTGTGCTGTAAGGTGCCCCCAAGCAAGGTGGTTAAAGCAGAAGTTTCTTGCCAGAATGACGAGAGCCACCCTTACATTTGTGTGCCTCAGAAAAAGGCCAGAGAAACAGCTCTCATTTTTAATAAGGTAGAACACACTTTTAAAACAATGTCTCCAAGCATCAAATATGAGCCAAACTTTCCTGTTATTTTATTGGTTGTGCTCTGAGTGATAATCCAGATTTATTAGGTATATTTGATTAGACACATTTATTGAAGTAGAAATTTGATGTTTTGATATATGTATACCATACATTGCAAAATTTACCTTAATCTCACTAATCAATATATCTATCACCTCACACAGCTTCAGTCTATTCTCTTAGAAAATATCAAATATAAAATACATCATTAGTAACTGTTGATTCCATGTAGTGTATTAAATTGTGAAAGATTATTTAAATTATAAACTTAAATTTCTATTGTTGACACACACCTTCTCCTAGTCTCCTCTCTCAACCACTGGCAACCACCAACTACTCTTGTTTGTCTGAATTTGACATTATTAGATTTCACATTCAAGTGAGATCAAGAGACGTGTTTTCCATTGGAAATGGTTCAATCTTAACGAAACATCTGGCTCCAGAAAACATAAGCAACAACACAGTACAGCTATTTACTTATAAGGAGTAGCTACTGTTATCCAGTTATCTCTCTCTCTCTCTCTCTCTCTGCTTTGGAAAGTATTGTTTGTTTGTTTGCTTTGTTTGAAAAACAACAAGTACAAAAACAAACAAAGAAGGTATCAGTAAGTAGTCCAAGCTTTCCTCAAATTCACTATATATCTCAGGCTTGTTATCAATTCACAAGCCTCTTGCATTTGCATCCTGGGTGCTAGAAATATATTCATAAACCAGTATTCCCAGCTATCAATCACATTTCTTGTTGGCGACTTTGCTTTGAGGAGAATTTTGCAATTATTCCTAATAGAATCAGAAATAAGAAAAAGAACAGGTCCTTCTGGTCTGGGCCCTAGTACTCAGCAGATCCCTGGAGACAGCTCTGCACCCAATCTCACAAAACCCAGAGGAAGCAGGCCTTCCAGGAGCTCTAAACTGGGCAGTATCTTAAGTAAGGAGACAGCAACACCCGCCCCAAACAGGGAGTAACTGGAACCCACTGGGACCCAGGAATTAACTCCTGGCCCGGAGCACTGGTTCCTTCTGGTCTGTGCCTGAGCACTGAGCAGATCTTGGGCCCCAGCTCTAACCCCAGTAGCAACACCAACCGCACACAGTTCTGACACAACCAAGATAATAGGAAAGACAGGCTCCAGTAAGAGACAGGGCAGGTAGCACTAAGGAGATAAAAATGGCAAAAGGCAAGCACAAGAACATAAGCATCAGCAACCTAAGGTATTTGACATCATTAGAACATAGTTCTCCCACACTAGAAACTTCTGAATTCCCCATATCACCAGGAAAGCAAGATTCAGATTTAAAATCACTTCTAATGATGATGATATAAGACTTTAAGAAGGACATAAATGACACTCTCAAAGAATTTGAGGAGAACACAGGCAAACAAGTAGAAGCCCTTAAAGAGGAAACACAAAAAATCCCTTAAAGAATTACAAGAAAACACAACCACACAGATGAAGGAATTGAACAAATCCATCCAGGACATAAAAATGGAAGTAGAAACAATAAAGAAATCACAAAGGGAGACTACCCTAGATATAGAAAACCTAGGAAAAAAAATCAGGAGTCATAGACTCAAGAATCACCAACAGAATACAAGAGACAGAAGAGAGAACTTCAGGTACAGAAGAAACCATAGAAAGTATTGACACAATTGTCAAAGAAAATGCAAAATGCAAAAAGTTCTTAACACAAAACATCCAGGAGATCCAGGAGACAATGAGAAGACCAAACCTAAGGATAATAAGTATAGATGAGAGTGAAGATTCCCAATTTAAAGGGCCAATAACTATCTTCAACAAAATTATAGAAGAAAACTTCCCTAACCTAAAGAAAAGATGCCCATAAACATACAAGAAGCCTACAGAACACCAGTTAGACTAGACCAGAAAAGAAATACCTCCCATCACATAATAATCAAAACACCAAATGCACAAAACAAAGAAAGAATATTAAGTCCAGTAAGGGAAAAAGGCCAAGTAACATATAAAGACAAACCTATAAGAATTACACCAGACTTCTTACCAGAGACTATAAAAACCAGAAGATCCTGAACAGATGTCATACAGACCCTAAGAGAACACAAATGCCAGCCCAGGCTATTATACCCAGCAAAATTCTCAATTACCATAGATGGAGAAACCAAGATATTCCATGACAAAACCAAATTTACACAATATCTTTCCATAAATCCAGGCCTAAAAAGGATAATAGCAAGAAAGCTCCAATACAAGGAGGGAAATTATACCCTAGAAAGAGCAAGAAGGTAATCCTCTTCCAACAACTCCAAAAGAAGATAGCCACACAAAGACAATTCCACCTCTAATAACAAAAATAACAGGAAGCAACAATCACTTTTTCTTAATATCTCTTAACATCAATGGACTCAATTCCCCAATAAAAAGACATAGGCTAACGGGCTGGATACATAAACAGGATCCAGCATTTTGCTGCATACAGGAAATGCACCTCAGTGACAAAGACAGACACTACCTTAGAGTAAAAGGCTGGAAAACAATTTTTTCAAGAAAATGGTCCTAAGAAACAAGCTGGAGTAGCCATTCTAAAACCTCCAGCCAAAAAAACACAAAGGGAGGGACTCATGGCTCCACCTGTACAGGTAGTTGAGGATGGCCTTGCCAGGCATCAGTGGAAGTGGAGGGCCTTGGTGCCTGAAAGTTTGGATTCCCTAGTGTTGGGGAATTTGAGAGCAGGGAGGCAGGAATGGGAGGATGGTGGGAGCACATCCTCATAGAAACTCCCAGAATTATATGGATTAGACATGACAGAGGCAGGCCACCAAAAAAGTAGATTCCAGAATTCAAACAAAAAATTATCTTGATACTAAAATTTGTTTTGAAAATTGTATATTGCAGAATACAGAGCCTTGGTGTATCTACTCATCAAGCAAGCTGAGCAGACCCGCTCAAACCTCTGATGTCCTGGAATTTCAGCTGAATGCAGTGAAGACACAGATGTCCGAGGCTTATCAATTTACTCTTTCCCCCTCCCCTCTTCTAATATCTCAATGCCCATAATCAGCTTGAAGAAGTTAATGAAGAGTCAGTGCCCCTATTCCCTGGGCTTGGAGACTCAGGGGGTTAATATTTGGCTGCCTTTCTAGGGAAAAGTAGTGGTTTTGTTGGAACAGGAAGGAATAGCTAGGATTTATTGAATAGCCATAACGTATTGGTAGAAATCTGTATAATTGTTATTAAGCTGAAGTTATAATTTCTTTCTTTTCTTTCTTTTCTTTTTCTTTTCTTTTCTTTTTTTTTTTTTTTTTTTTTGGTTTTTTCGAGACAGGGTTTCTCTGTGTAGCCCTGGCTGTCCTGGAACTCACTCTGTAGACCAGGCTAGCCTCCAACTCTCAAACTCAGAAATCTGCCTGCCTCTGCCTCCCAAGTACTGGGATTAAAGGCGTGCACCACCACTGCCTAGCTGAAGTTATAATTTCTTAACTGGTACACAATTTACTTTGATTTCAAATTTAAGGTTTTCATTGGTACGAGTCTCTTATTGATATAAAAGTGAGATTAACATTGTTACTCTCATAGGCATTGTGCCTATATAACACATTTAGGAATACAAGGCTTAGACCCAGTTCTTCTTTAACTTTTTTAACTGATTCAAGATGTTTAGCCTGTGAGTTAAGGGTCTATAGCAAATTCATGGCTCTGAGTTTATTGTTAGGGTGTTTTCTATATTTTATTTAGAAATAGCTGAGAGGAGTTAACAGACAACAGTCCAGATTGCCTTACATGGATAGTTGGTTTTCAAAACATCAGAAATCCACAGAATTGACATTACAAACATTTCTGTATTAATGTTCATTTTGATTAGAGACCTGTCTTCTCCTGACATCTTCCTGTCTTGGATTCTAAGAAGAAATTGAGCATCCTTGGAGTTACTCCAGTTGTGATGAGACAGCCACTAGGCAAGAATTGCCTTTTTTTATCTACAGACAAATTACTGTCCAGAAAAGGACACACTTGTGGAATAGTCGACTGATTATATCTGCTAAGACAGAGTAATCAGCCCTTAATAATTCTGCATCACTAGGTCTGTCAGATGATCCTGGGCCAGAAAGCTGAAGATCGAATGCGCCAACGTTTTGTAGTATAGGGACTGTCCAGGTGTTCTGTGGTCTCTATAAATTTGCTAAGTTTTAGAAGTTATGCTTTGTGCTTCCCATAATTTCAGTTAATTCAGCCATTCTGGATTTCTGATGGGATTGAAGACTTATAGTCTCATAGCCAATCCTGGCTATTTACTTTGAGAGAAAAGATTTGAGAGGATGGTTTTCAGCTGACATTCATTCTAAAGCCAAGAAAAAAGCAAGTTCAGAACTAAGTCTTTTAGTTAGGAGAGATGACAGAGGTTCTGGTTAGTCAACAAAATGGTGGACTGGGTATTAGGTCTATCTTGTACCTTACTGATACAAATTGGTATAGTTATGTTCTAATTGTATTTTGAGAGAAACGCTTTATTTTAACAGGAAAAGTGATATGTAGGAGGAGCTAAGGTGGGAGGAGTAAGTAGAGCAAGAGGAGGAGTAAGGAGAAGAGGAGGAGACGGAGAGGAGGAGCTAGGAGATGAGAGAAAAAGATAGAGGGGGGACGGGAACATGGAGGCAGATGTTTGCGTGTCTCCACCAGTCAAAGATAGTTGGTATATCTAGGTTGAGTATTGGGTTACACTTCTGATTGTACGGGCATCTTGTTATTGAGCATTACCAAACTTATAAAGCCTTGGATTAATACTTTTAAAAAGTTACTAATAAAAAAAAGAAAAAATATAAGACAGGCAATATCGAAGTAGTAATAGCTTCTAATTCCTCATGCCTGCACAAGAAAAGGTAGTCTTAAATGTTCTCAATGAAGATATTGCAATTAAATTATATATATAAAAAAGATGTTATACCCGTATGTTGCTGGAGATTGTAAATTTGACCAATGTATAATTAAGCATAATTACTATTTCTGTTGATAAGAATCAAAGTAGGTTATTCTTAGAAGAGCAATAATGACTGGCCAGCAAGTAATGTTATACATCTCGATGTGTTTGTAGTTATGGAGGTGAATTCTCTTACAGTCTGCCAGAATGATGTCAGTAAGTATATACACATAAAATATATAAGCCTAACCACATTTGATGATATAACAATTAAAATTTCACCGTCCCCCCAAAAAAGAAAAAATTTCTAACCCAAAACATCCAGGAAATCAAGGACACAATCAGAAGACCAAGCCTAAGGATAATAGGTATAGACGAAAGTGAAGATTCCCAAATTAAAAAGCCAATAACTATCTTCAACAAACTTACAGAGGAATACTTCCCTATCCTAAAGAAAGAGATGCCCATGAACATACAAGAAGCCTACAGAACTCCAAATAACCTAGACCAGAAAAGAAATTCCCACTGGGAAGTGGTGGCGCATGCCTTTAATCCCAGCACTTGGGAGGCAGAGGCAGGCATATTTCAGAGTTCGAGGCCAGCCTGGTCTACAGAGTGAGTTCCAGGACAGCCATGGCTACATAGAGAAACCCTGTCTCAAAAAACAAAACAAAAAAATGCAAAAAAAAAGCCCTTCAATTCCTTATTGGAGACACATGTCATTGAAATAGATAACTTACTGGATCATGAAATAATTAAGATAAAAGAACTCAACCTGCTTTATGATAGGAATTGGTGACAAAGGCTTGTAATTACAGAAGAATGAATGGAGGTGGAACATAGTAAACCCTTGTGAGGATATCATGAAACCATGAAACGATGTGTATGCTGATTACAAAAGTGTCATTATCTAGAATTTGATAATCCATTCTAATTTTTAATAACACCACTGGAGAAAGTGAATACAGTCTGTGTTGTTTCTTACAACTACATATGATCCCACAATTTTTGAAAAAAATCCCTTTAATTTAAATTAATGAATAAGTTTTTAAAAGTTAGCGCTTTAGAAGTTCCTCTTAAAATTCCCATGAATCCAGAAACTAGTTACTATCACTGGGCCTGCTCAAGACAAGCCACTGAATAGTCAGTCATGGTTGAAGAAGGGGCACATGGGATATGCCACTTACTGATGAACTCTTGGCTACTGATTGAGTTTGGAAGAAGGAACGATTTTTTTTTTTTGATTAGTGGTATATCTGCTGGGGAGCCCATAAGATGCCAGTGGATAGTTTCAAATAGACACACAAATGGCCCTGTCAAACCCAGAAGGATGCAAACATAATGAAAAAAAAACATGAATATGACAGTGGTTTCTGTAGAAAAGAGAATGATGGGTAGACAGAGAAAAGAGGAAGAATTTGGTCTTAAGATAAGACATTCAATCTAATATCTAAATGGGAAAAGTGAACCACTTTCAGCAAGAAACCCAGTGTAGTTATGTTACAAATACTGTCTCCCTATGACCTCTGATGGTACAAAGCAGATAAAATAGGAGGTGATTAGCCCCCAATTAAAAAGACATTTGGGCAACTGTTCTGAGTAAAAACGAAGAATGACCTTAAACTTCCCACTTGCAGAGTCATTAGCCAAGTCTTCAAGCTTTCTAGAAAGAAATCCAGAGAAGTCGTGCCACCTACACTCAATAAAGTAGGAAAGTTCCAGCTCTCCATGTTGCTTTACTAGAAGAGGTCTGGCAGGAAAATTCAAGTTATGAGTTAAGCCAGAAAAGGAAGAACATAAACTCACACAACTGAAACCAGCCATCACTGACAGAAAGAGAACTAACAGAGAAAGTATATGAGCCTCACGGGACACAACAAAGGATAGACCTATGCACTTTTGCCTTTCCTCATTTCTACTCACAATGCCTTCACTCGGTGGTTTTCATTCAAGTAATCTCAAATCCTTTCAGGGAGAAAGTTTAAATGAAATAGTTTAAAATGAAGGCGAATCTCTGTTCCATCCTCATCTCTGTATTTCTTGTAGGAAATCAATGGAGTTGACCTTAGCTGAGACTCACAGCAGTGGGGCTATGAAACCTGAAGAGGCTCCCTCCTGTAGACAGACAGGAACCCCAGTGGAGTGATAGGGACACCACCCTACACACAAAACTTTTCATCCAAGACTTAAATAAGTTCTTGGGAGCCTCCGTTATTACGTGCCTCTGGCAAGTCCTCAAGATACACCCATTCTACTAGTTGCAGATTTCCATTTATTCTCATGGTCATCTGACCATTTCCCCTGTCCCTACGCATACCTGATTCTGACACTCCCCCCCCCCCTTATTCCCTCTTTTAAGTAAGATTCCAGCATTGTAGTTTGGGCCTTCTTTCTTGTTTAGCTTCTTTGAGTCTGTGGAGTATAGCAGGGGTATCTTGTATTTTATGGCTAATATCCACTTATAAGTGAATACACACCATGCTTGAAATTTAAGGTCTGGGTTGCCACACTCAGGATGATTTTCTCAAGTTCCATCCATTTGCCTGCAAAATTCATGATGTCTTTCTTTCACAACTGAATAGTATTCCACTGTGTAGAAGTACCACATTTTCTTTATCCATTCTTCACTTGAGGGACATCTACAACCAATAATTGGCCCATCCTATGGGCAATCAACCAATCCCTGACACTATTAATGATACTGTTATGCTTGCAGACAAGAGTCTAGCACAGCTTTCCTCTGAGAGGTTCCACCCAGCAGATGAGTCGGATGCAGACACCCACAGCTAAACAGTGGATGGAGCATTGGAGACTCTTATGGAAGAATAGCGGGTAAGATTATGAGCCTCAAAGGGTATAGGAACGCCACAGGAAGACCAACAGAGTCAACTAACCTGGATGCTATGGGCTCTCGGAGACTGGAACACCAACCAAAGAGCATACACAGGCTTGACTTAGACCTCCAAGCACATATGTACAGATGTGCAGCTTGTGCTTCATGTGGATCCCAAACAACTGGAGCAGGGCTATCCCAAAAGTTGTTACCTTGTACTTGGGATATGTTCTTCTAGCTGGGTCACCTTGTCTAGCCTCAGTAGGAGAAGATGGGTTTAGCTCCACAGACTTGGTGTGCTGGGATGGAGGATATCAAGGGGACCCCACCCATTCAGAGGAGAAGGGGGTGGGGAGGGATTGCAGGAGCAGGTGACTGGGAGGGGCAGTGAGCAGGATGTAAAGTAAAAAAGTAAATAGCTACAACAACAACAATGAAGGTCAAAATGACAGCAACCTAGCTTGCTGCTTTTGAAAGCTTCCCTTCATACAGGCACCTTTATGCTATAAAGTAACCTGCATTATCTAGGAATCATCTCTGGCCCTACCCCTTCCAGCTCCTTTGGTTAGAGTTAACTATTGCAGGCAGTTGTTAATTTCATTTTTATTTATTTTATTTATTTTATTTATTTTAGAATTAATACAGCCACTGAAAAGCAGGTAGAACATATGATGTTGGCATACTGGAAAGATGGAACATCTTCATTTTCTTTTTATCCAAAATGGGCACAAGAGTCACACTTTTAACACTGATAGAAGATGCCGCAATTGTAGTATATAGCTTCACATCATTTCTCAACAAAGGTCCTTTCATAAATTATGGATGAATACTGCAGAGTCAAAGTTGTAGAAAGGATCCCATTGGGGAAGAAAGAGAAAGAAAGAGAAAGAAAGAAAGAAAGAAAGAAAGAAAGAAAGAAAGAAAGGAAGGAAGGAAGGAAGGAAGGAAGGAAGGAAGGAAGGAAGGAAGGAAGGAAGGAAGGGAAGGAAAGGAAGGAAGTTAGTTTTCTATGAGAATGACATTTAATTTCTCATTGTTTTTCCCATTAAATCAAGCCCTAGGAATCATAAATAGCATATTGACACCCAATGTATCTGGAAGCAATGTTCTTCTTATCTTTAAAAACAAGAAAATCACTTAAAATACGATCGAAGTGAAAATCTCTCTGAGCAGTGAAAATACATTCTGCAAAGCATAAACACTGAAGAAACACAATCCATTGGCACTGGTGTTTATTCATTGCAGTTTCTGAGTTACTTTCTCCGTGCCAGGAGTTCTCTTATTTGTGGCGTGAGTCAAACAGAAATAGATACCTGATTTTCATGTGCCACAGCCAATGAAAAGCACCAAACACAATATAAAGAGCCTTAGCCAAAAGTAGGCTATTCTATCTCTATCTCATCCTATCTCATTGTCAGCATGGTCATTTGTCTTAAATGGCAAAGGATGAAGACAAGGCAGGGCCAATCTGGACTGTGGCATTTCACATTTGTGAAATGTGTTACATGTAAATGCTCTGCACACTAGAATTTGTATTCCTTTTTAGCCACAGCTAGTTAATAATCAGACTGTAGTGGCTAATGGAAAAAAATATTCATTTCTCTTTCTGTACCGAAAAAGCAAAATCATTAATTAGGAGCAACTGTAGGCATTTTATTACCATGTGATACTAATTCTCTTGCTTTAAATGATTCAGTTTCTGAGCAGAACACATGTGGCTTATGCCCACCAACAGAGGAAGGTTCAAAACACAGAACGGCACAGAACACATTTCAACAGAAGTAAAGCTTTTCTGCAATGTGACTGAGGGCTTCCCCTTAGCAATGCAGTCTAATTTACAAAAATCAAGATACATCTAAGGTAGAAAGTTTAGCCAAACAAAAATAGCCAAAGGGAACACTCCCTTTACCACTAGTCGCCTCTGTCCTTGGCTCCAAGAAGTGGTAAGTGCACCTCAGCTATGTCTACATCCTTTCACTACAACCACACACCTTTCTTGTCTTTAAAACAATTTTCCCTAGTTTTCAAGTGAGAAGATATATGAATTTCAACACAAACAGTGTTTATGCCTCCCTATCTACAATGAGACTGAGGACATAAAGGCCCTTGCTGTTTTCTTTTAATACGGACATCACTACGGCTAAATTCACTTCTTTGCCAGGATCAGGATAATGGGCAGGCAAAGAGGTCATGTTCTGACTGCTTGAATCCAACATGATTCCAACAGAGACCTGAATGAGGGCCTCTGAAGAAACATAGCTCTTAATATTCTCCCAGGAAAATAACTATCAAACTGGTAACTAGAAAATATAATTAACCACTCAGTCAGCTCACATATAAAGAGAAAGGGGTTGTACAGTGAAGTACCATTTTGTCAAATCATTAGCATGTTCTGAAAGACAAGAACAAGAGAAGGCAGAGTCAATCCAGCAGAAATCTGAGTTCTAATACGAATTTGCTGTATAATCATAGGGCTTGAACAAGGCATAGACTCGCTCTTTGCCTCAGTTTCTCTGTCTGAAAATCAAGGGGGAAAGTATGGACTAGAAATTGATAACCTCTCTGGGTCCTAATATTCTATGCTCTGCGAATTAACTGAAATATTGAAGTGTATGAATAGCACTACCTTCACAACAAAGGTTAGCATGTGTATACGTTTATGTGCCTTAAGAAAATAGAATGGGCTGATTGTTGTAATTACAATGGGTCAGCCCTCCTTTGTGAATACACTGCCTCTTCTGTTCAATGTCTAACTATATAACTATACTTAGGAACCAGAAGCCTTGCTACTTTGAGTTAGCTGCAGAACTCCTCTCTGGGAGATAACTGTTTTTATTTAGGATGAGGACCGTGTTTGGTTATAAAGACAAGTCCCCTGGGCAGTATCTGAATGGTCTTGCCTGAAATCAACATCACAGCTAAACTACTTGCCATGACGAATTCAAAGACTGGGTGGTTGGAAAGAAATGAGCTGGACAAGAAAAGAGAAAGATAGAAAGCATGAACAAGAATCCAAGCGTCTTTGATACGTGTATCATGAACATAAAGGATCTTGAGGCTATTCCCTAAGTATGAGAGTTGACAAATCAAATTTAGCTAGACAGCTGGTATTTTAATGCCAAACACAAATGAGTTTTTAGTATAAGTGTGACACAAATATTGTTTGAGGTATAAAAACGTAACAATCAGAGAAGATGCACCTAACCCTTGAGAGACTTGGGGCCCCAGGGAGTGGAGAGGTCTGGTGGGGGGTGGGGGATGGGGACATCCTCTAGAAGACTGGGGGGGGGCAAGGGGAAGAGGTGTGGGATGTGGAACAATCAGAGGGTGGACCAGGAGGGGGATAAAGTCTGGACTGTAAAAAAAAAAAAAGATTAAATAATCAAACAAAATGAAAAAATACATTGGATCAGAAACATCGTGTTAATAATCATCCTAAATTCTTTACTAGATCAGAAATAGAAATGACATTTTCAAACCCTCTAGCTCTGATTGCTCAGCTGGAGTGATATCAAACCTCTCTGAACACTGCCAGTAATCCATAGTGTTCAGGTTAATTAGGAAAAGCTATTCTTTTCTCTCAGGACCAGGTTAGTTCATGAGGCTTATTGAGTAGTTCATGGACTGGATATAAACCAGCATTCTCTCTTCAATCCTGCCTTCCTTTACATCTTCAAAGATTTAGTACCATCAGCATCATGTAGCCCCAAGTAAAGACTATGAGGACAGTGAAGTTCCCCTAGCACTAGAATGCATGATTTGTAGGGAGAAATGAAGCAGTGAGGAAGTAGGCTTATATCAAGAGATAATCTCCAGAGCAGTGGTAAAGATTTGGTGGTCAAAGGGGAAAAAGGATTCAGCCCTTGGTCCTTGTCAAGCACAGGTACTAGTGTTAATAATAAGGGCCAAAGTAAAGCCTGAAGATGTGATGATCTGAAATGAGATTATAAAACTAAAGAGGGAAATAGATGAGTTCATCAAGATGCAGAGATTGTGGAGAAAATAAAACCCTTGAATCCTAATTCATCCTTTATGGCCAAAGCCAACTGTCAAATGATCCATAAAGCTGTCCCAAATAGCTCCAGACAAAAGCATTCCTTATTTTTTGTCTGTTGTGAGAATTTTGGAATTTTGGTTTCTTTAAAAAAAAACCACAAAAATATTATAAGAATGTTTTCATTTTAATCCCAGGTGTGGGATGTGGGGCTGCTTCAGACTGTCCGCAGCAACTGACTATGATTTGCCTTGTGTTCTATCAGGGCCGTGATTTTGCCACCTGCAAATAGTTTCTGAGAGTGTGTGATATTTGGAATTCTGGGAAATTTTGAGAGGGTATACAAATGCTAGAACCCTGAAAGTTGTATGGGTTATTGGTTGGTTGTTGGTTAGTTGTTTTGGGTTGTTGTTGGTTGTTGTTATTTGTGGTTTGTTAAATAGTTGTGTGCAAAAATGAAACAGCAATATGAAGAAATTAGATAGCCTACCGTTGAAGAACATGCTGGCAAGGAACTTCAGGCCCCTAATCAGCATGAAGTAGTCTAATAATAACAACACGTTCCCCTTTCCAACCCCTGACTTTATTCAGGGATGTTTTTTCTCTCCCCTCTATTATTTTCTCCTATCTAGTGTTTGTGGAAGAAAAAGGGTGGAGAAGGGTAGAAGAAAGAAGAGCCCACAAAGTAGCCAAAGATAAGCTACATTTGTTGGTACCTACCACCATTATGGAAACACAAGAAAAATAATCTCTCTCTCTCTCTCTCTCTCTCTCTCTCTCTCTCTCTCTCTCTCTTTCTCTCTCTCTCTCTTTCTCTCTCTCTCTCTTGCCTCTCCCTCTTTCTCTTTCTAGCCCTCTTTCTGGTTCATGAGTTCTTTGGAAACCAAGATTGGCTTAGTAACTTGTTAATTATATGGCCCTAGTGATTGGGATACATTAGTCAATCCACACATTTATAAGAAATAGAAAATATGTGTTAAATTTGAAATTAAGACTTTAGAACATTATAATAACATTCTTCATGTATATCAGGGCTTGTATTATTACGTCCCATCTTGAACAATGCTTCTCTTTTTCTGAATTTCTCCCTAAATCTGTGTACCTTAGCTGAAGAAAATAATAGGTCAGACATCTCAAGTGATATGAGAGAACTAGGTTAGCCATAAGAAATAGCAGAAGAATGGCTCTGGAGACTGGCTAATCCACCTTTGATGCATGCTTCTGAAAGTAGAAAACAAGTTCTCTTTTACTTTGGTCAGTTTTTATGGTCCTAAGTTAAGTTCTCTTAAAATACTAGAATTACAAGTCTCATGACTCTGATCTGTAAATAGACCAGAAGCAGGAGCATCATTTTTTTCTGTAAGCCAAAAAAGAGTCAATATTCCATGTGTAATGCTATGTTAATAGACAGATCAACTATTACTAAAAAATTGACAAGAAAAATGTAGTTCCAAATGGGAAAACCAGACTGCCAGTCAATGGTACTCTGTGAGTACTGAAATATGAACTTTGATTCAACCCTGAACTTTTCCTTTAAGGATGGAATGATGGAATGGACTCTTGAAAGCTAATTCAGTCCTGTTGACTAATCAACTTGTGTTAATTTTGGAACTGCAGGAACAGTCTGAACTCTCATATGTAAGAATTGTAAATAGACATCTGAAAGGGAGAAGGGAAGGATAGGTCAAGTCTCAGAATAATACTGCTAATAATGATCGCAAGAAACGTTCCTATTCTACAATATATCCCCCTCTTCTGCTCATGTCCATCTTAAATGGAGCAGTGCATGTCTCCTTTCTAAGGTAAAGTCCACTCTGCCCAGTGCTCTTGTTCACATCCTTTTTCTAGGATTTCACTCTATTGGGTTTCATTTTTTTCTCTTCTCTTTGCTTTTACAAATTCTTTCTGTGCTTTATTTCTCTTGGCCTTTTCATGCATTCATTGTTCTGCCAGGCTAGTGCTTCCTCCTTCCCAAGCAAACATGACTGATTCTCAAGTACCAAGTGTGCTGATTCTCCTTGCTGTACGAAGTATATGTGCTCCACTGTTGCAGTTGAGTAGGTGCCTAGGCTATTTTTGACCCATGACTTGAGAGGAGAGGGAACATGATGGCAGAAACTAATAAGAGCATGAATTATCTATGTACCCATTTTCTTTGTAGTGACTCAGGGGTCCTCATGTTCCAGGCAATATAATAACAGATGATTCACATTTATGATTTAAGTAGAAACTTCTCTCCTAGGTTAAAATAATCGCAGTTTAAGTGAGAAATCTGACTGCATATTACAATACTCATATTTGGTCAGTATTTGTTGGTTCTGTGTTCGTAATAGTGGTGGAGGTGGTGGTGGTGGTGGTGGTGGTATTAGCAAATGAACTTAGGGCTTCACACAAGCTAGGTATGTGCTATACCACTGAACTATATTCCTGGTCCCAGGGTTAGGAATGATTTATGAGCTCAACATTACTTTGCCAGTCCTGATCAGTGGTATCTTCTTTGTCTCTTCCAATTTCCTAATATGTCATAATAGTAGTAGTCTTGGTAGTGGCTCTCTAACAGATCTGAGGACAAAAGCAAGACCCAGGAAACCTCACCAATCTCTCTGTCTTCAGGCATCTTTCCCTAGCATATGTGACCATACCCAGATTTTCCACATGGGTGCTAGAGATCCCCAACTCAGGTCTTCATACCTACATAGCAAGTGTTTCTCTTCACTGAGCCATCTGCCCAGCTGCTGTGTTGGTTACTTCTGTGACTCTGAAGAAGAATCTGCTTCAGGCTCCTCCAACTACTGTGGCCATGTCTCTCTTCACAATATCTTCCCTCAATTCACCTATTTGTTTCCAAATTTACCCTTTCTCATAGAAGCACCAGTCATATTGCATTAGGATCTGCCCTAATAAGTTTATATTAACTTCATTGCCTCTGAAACTCCCCTATCTCCAGATAAGGTTGTATTCTGAAGCACTTGGGTGAGGACTCCAGCATATTATTTCTAGAGACACAATTCAGTCCATTGTACTCTCAATCATTTCATCTCCTCGGTGACTATTATAATCACCTCACTGAATGTGATCCACTTGTCTTCCAACAATAAGTTAACTGATTTGTTTAAAGTATTACAAACCTGTAATTTTTCTGGTGACACAGGGGTCTTTCTCTGCTAACAGAAACTCACTGCAAAAATAGCTGCAACTTGAAGGAGACAAGCATGGGCACAGAGAGAGTACATGGATCTGTGGGCAATGTTACAGTGAAATCTATCTTTGTTCCATTTCACATCTCCAACTACATTTTTTATATCTTCCCTCAGACATTTAGCCAACCCTGCATGACCAACATTTAAAAACCACACAGAACTTCTGACCCTTGTGAATCAACGATGCTATATGTTTCTATAAGTGATAATTCATCTCTTTACTCAGGCCTACAAACTCACTATAATCTTTGTTTCCTCCCCACTTCCTCCCTAAAATTCCATGTTACCAAGTCATCAGTAGAACTCGCTGATCTGTCACTACTGCTTCTTCTGTGTTACTACTATTGTAACATAATCCTTACTCAAAGAAATACAGTGACATAAATTCCTTCCTCACTTCCACAGTGTTCTATTCAATGCAATCAAACTCATGTTCAGACTGAGAGCTATCTGACCAGCTTTAGGGTCTATTTTGATTATCTTTCCAGTCTCTTCTACATTACTTGTCACTGAAATGTGATCCACAGTTTTCAGTCCCTCCTCATGCCTTTATTTTCTGAGATGCTACATATGTACTGCAAGCATGAGATAAAACATTTAGCTTGCACTTCTCTGTGCTATAATGAGAGTACCTCACATTTATGAACTATATTGTTCATAATACATTTGCTGAAGTGTATGGTGCTCTACACTTTATGAAAGATACACCACTAGTCTTCAGATTTTTCCCTTTAACATTTTATGATTGTCTCCACTTGAAACAAATTCTTCATGGCATTTAATCCTGAGCTAACACAACCAGCCTAGGGAATTGGGAACTGTAGCCTTAAGAGCATGTCTTGCCCAGTGAAGCATGCCATGGAATGCAGAGGAAGGCTGCGCTAAAGAAATTATTTGGCGGACTAATTTCAACCTCTTGTATCTTGCTTTCCTCTTTGCTTGTCCCTTATGCTTATCTAGCCTTCAGACATCACTACCTTCCAGGGTCATGATCTAGTTAGTCAATAGTCTTTATCCTTCTTTCTCCATCCCTACCTATAAATTACATTCTTCTTCCAGCCTAAGACTCAGATCTAAGACAATATTTGACATGGCTCCAGGACCACATGGCTAAAAAATAGTATTTTGGTCCTTTTCTATTGAGGACTAAACAATTATAGGACTACTTTCAGATTTTGTGCTCAAGGGTCAAAGCTCTGCCACCTTTCTTTAGCATGAGCAATACAGCTTGAAAGTTCCTGTGTACACCACCTTCCATCAGTTATTCATGAAATTCTAGGTCCTACTGCAGAGGGCTGTAGGAATCAAAGTTGATTGCTTGGTCACTTAGCAAAATCTCCTCTGGTGCCACTGTGCTATTGACCACAAGAGGGGCTTTTCGTTGATTTCCCCATTGTGTGTGGTATCCTTATCACCTTCCAGCACACAGCTCTTTTATTGATACTTTTTTCTAGACTGAAAAGGAGCTAGCATTATCTGCTTTTTCCCATTCTCCACTGCTAAAAATCCTGTCATGTGTTTATGTTTCTGAGATGAATGATAAGCAGGTCTTGTCTTAAGGACTCCAGTACGCTAATCCTGACAAAGGGCAAATCTAGTTCCAAAGCATGTGTTCTGTTCCTGGCTTCACAGCCCTTGGATCAAAGGGTAGGGTCGTGAGGAACATGTTGACTTGTCCATTCTGCAAATATCTAAGAAGCCGATCATCCCAATAACTACAGGGCATCCAGATCTTTCCCAATACAAGCAATTCACAGGATAGTACAAAGAATCAAATAGATTTGTCCAGTCCTGTTACAACCATGCAAAATGGGCATTTCTTTACATTTGAGAGGCCTCTCTGTTCAGCTTTTTATCATCAACTTCTGCCATTTTTGTTGCAAAGAAAAATTAGAGTTTTACCTAGGTAATTTTACTTCCAGATCCAGTAGGCAGAAAACAAAATATTTCTAAGGCATTGGCATGTTAATATTCTTACTTTGAAGAGATTATTCAGCCATAAAAAATATTCCATTCATAGAGAGTTTAGTTCATTTCATCTCACTTTCTTGTACCTTGTGAAAACTCTATTGTGAATGAACATGGACCTTAAAATGACCCACTTCAACAAAGAGATCATAATACCTATATCCACTGAGAGTAGATCAGAGATTTTTTTTTAAAAGCCCATAGTGAAGTAGAAACACAAGGAAACAGGCTTAGTATGGAGTACAGGCTCAGGGATCAGAAAAGTGTTCTTACAAATAACTCTTAAGCTAGGTTTGAAACACTAGAGTAGAAGAGAGTGAATCAGCTTCCTAGAACCAGAAGAGAGGAGAACCTTGGTCCAATCAGATAAGATGAACAATAGAAAATACCAACAGCACAGACAGACCACTGGAACACCAAGACATGGGACACCAGGCTGGCATGATAGACTGTGTCAGGTCCCCAATTCCTTAGAAAAGAGAAACAACAAAATGCATGCAAGTTCTCTACATGTAGTAATTGGAGAAACGGTTTCTTCCCATGTTACTTTAAAGAATTTTTCTTTTTTTTTCCTAATGGGAAAATAATCATTCTGAGTAGTCTGGATACTAGTGTCATTTGGGTGTTTTTTTTTTTAAGTTACTGCAGACAATTTAAATGGTGATCAAAGTCACTGGCTGCCCTTTGAAAATACAGAGAGCTTGGGCCCTTTTATAAATGTGTCAAGAAATGATGTACAATTGTCAAAACTGAATGACAAGCTCTCATAGGACAGATGGACCATATGACAGGTAAAGTCACCACAGGCAGAGTGATCAAAAGGAAGGTCTCACAAATGAGAGCAAAGAAAAGATGAGTAAGAAGGAAATGGACAGAGAATCGGAGGCAGAGCTCAGTGCGGTCCTTTGAAGACGGTGGAAGCAGCGGAGCAATGCTGACCAAAGCAAGATCCACCCACCCTCAGCCAGATGCTCCTGTGCATTGAGAAATCACCTGCACTAGCCCAGGACAGCAAGTATTGGATTCCTGTAGCTATGAAAACAAACTACCAAAAGTTCAAAACCACAAAAAAAAATACTTTTTCATAATTCAAATGGATAGCAATTCAAAAGCAAGGCGTTACCAAGGCTACACTTCCTGTGGAGGCTGTAGGATTACTTCTTGGCCAGTTTTAGATTCTGATAGCATGTTTTAGCTTTTGTCCACACCACTCCAATCTGACTCCATTTTTTTTACAGATCTTTCTGCTTTGTACCCCTGTTTTCCTCTATTTGTCCCATATAAAAACACTTGTCATTAGATTTAGAGCCCAATTAGATAATCCAAAATGACCTCATCATGAAATCCTTAAATTAATTTTTTTACAAAGGCTCCTCTTCTAAATGAGGCCACATTTATAAGTTCTAGTAGTAAAGACCATGGACACATATTTGAAGTAGCCACCGATAAACCGATTAACAAAAATCAAAGTGGAGACTGGGAATGTAACTCAGTTTGTTTGCTGTACAGCAAGAGAGCGTAATTTCAAGCATGAAGATCTGAGTTCAGATCCCTACTGCCCATGTTAAAATAATAATAATAATAATAATAATAATAATAATAATTATTATTATTATTATTATAGTACTATAGTGGTATGTACTTATAATTCCAGCATTGAGAGACAGAAATTTTTCGATATTGAACAGGCTAGCCAATCTATCATTTAGTGAGCTCCAGATTCAGTGAGTAATCTTGTCTCAAAAAATAGAGTGAAGAAGTGATGGAGAAGGACATATTATATCAACCATTCACTTCTACACACACATGGATAGACAAGCATATCTGTACATACATGTATACACCAGAGAGAGAGAGAGAGAAAGAGAGAGAGAGAGAGAGAGAGAGAGAGAGAGAGAGAGAGAGAGAGTAAATGTAGCCTTAACTAGAAAATTTTTCTGAAGTTTAAAAGGAAAAGAAAATTAGTACAAAAGAAATCTGCAAGATTTCAGATTATTTATTAAAGAAAATTAGCATTTTTTGGGAAATCCATTCTCATGCACAGTCAGAGATGGTACCTTTCTAAATAACATTTTTGAGATTATAATATAATTACATTATCCCCCCTTTCCTTTTCCTCATTCCAGTCCCTCTCATGGATCAACTCTTTTACTCTTTTGAATTCATGGTATCTTTTTAATTAAGTGTTGTTACATAGATAAAGACTGTCACACATATGTATACACATGTGTGCATACTCCTAAGTATATAAATACAACTGGCTCAGTCTGTTTGATGCCCAGCTTGTCTCCTAGTCATAAATGACAGTAGGACTACAAATCCAGCACTGAACAGAAGGAAGGATGCTAGCATTGTCAAGGTCTCTCTCTCTCTCTCTCTCTCTCTCTCTCTCTCTCTCTCTCTCTCT
>NW_021620798.1:629028-647672 GCF_004785775.1 Grammomys surdaster
CTCTCTCTCTCTCTCTCTCTCTCTCTCTCTCTCTCTCTCTCTCTCTCGACTTAGACTCATCATAGCATATATTTATGAATGGAGTTTACATATAGCCTATCTGCCTAAGAGCACGATTCATTCCATATTAACCGTGACATCTTCTAAGGGAGCACACACTCTAATCATCTCATCTTTCTACTAATTTAATTATCTCTTAGACTGAAAAGTGCTCATTAACCAGAACCTTCTGTTTGTAAGTGCATATAAAGTAACCAAGAAAATATTTTAGTAAGTAAAGCAGTAAGTGCCTAAATTTGATATGCCTGGCCCCAAAAAGCAATGAAGACATCACAGCATCTGACAGGCTCAAGAATTATGCCTTTTTCCCTTTAAGATATTATACACAAAAAAAACAGAATTTGGAAATTTATACCAAATTATATTTTTAAAATATGTAGTCCAACTGTTACATGTCCTGTTCTTCATCCCAGTATTTTGTTTTCAAAGAAGGATTCACATGAAGAAACAAATCCCAGAAACAATGCTTGGAATAATTCAATCAACTGGCATGAGTCTGCTTGCTTTTTCCCTTCCCTGGCTCCATTTGGGAGCTAAGAGGCAATTAGTGCTGTCTCTACACACTCTGGTTAACCACAGAAGAACTCAATTCTGAAAGTCCAACTGTTGCTCACTTGCACCAATTAAAGGACTAAGCTTAAATCTGCTCTAGGCCATATTTTAGAAATGGGACTTTGCAAGCAAAATTCTCAGAAGTAGAAAGACATTGAAAATTAATTAGTACTCTTCCTAGGCACCAGCAAGAATGCTGAAATTCCACTGTGCTTTACGAAGCTCAGCTGGGACTTGAAGTCTTGCTCAGACAGCACACTATCTCACCTATTTTTAATTCTTATGGGTGACAGACACTGGCAGGTCAGTTCAGGCAAAGTGAAACTCAAAAGTAAAAGTTAAGCTATCGCAATATATGTGGTCTTAACCTTCTGCTTTAGAAAAGGTCTGAATATCAAAATTGGCTCTTAAAACAAGCAGGGATATGGAATCTGCTTCTAAGTTGTCAGTGTTGACATGACATTTAATGGTGACAAAATGAAAAGTAGCCCTTGAGTCTACTTTTGCGTAACCTGATGTTGAATGCCAAGATAAATAGTGTCATATGTTCAACCAGTTAGCCTTTCCTCCCCAGTGCAAAACTTCCTAACTCTATCCGGTCTCATACTGCTCCTTTCCCACACATACAGAAAAAAAAAATTGCACGATTCTAAATTGACCCATCCTGGGGATTGAAAGCAGCAATGTCTTAATTATAAAGTACCACACTCGCTAAAATAAAAATTGGTTCAGTAGTACTATTTGCTTTGACACACAGCCAGCCACTGATAGCATCTCCTAGGCATCTTGTAGTCAAGCAAACTGTGAGGAAATTATCTCCCACCATTCTTTAAAGACAAATTGAGAGTCCTTAACAGACAGCTGCCTGGCATGACCTTCACACCCAGGGAGGAGTCAAGGCCTAATACAGCAATGGGATTCCTAGAATTTGGTTCTTCACCCATTCTCTGTCTGGCTCATATATGAGTCTTCCTGGATCACCAAACTGGCTTCTCTTTTTCAATGACATCTGCTAGTTACCCTATGTCCATTTGACCTTTAAAGTATTAGAAGGTTCCAGTCTTTGGACATCATCTCTTCTTACTTCCCTTTGTGACACTGACAATTAAAGCCAAGACGTCAAAGACACCACTCAAGTGTTCTACCACAGAGCTGCAGACTCAGCTTCAGTTCTGCGTTCCTCTATGCTTACACTTTCAGTAGTTTCCTTTGTCTTCTATCTTTAATTTTATCACAGGCAACTCCCAAATAGAGACATACTGTCTAGGAGACAGGTAATTGATTGCAGCTACCTCCTCATTACTGCCACTTCTGTATATCAATAGGCATTTACATCTTTTCTTTGCACACTCTATGTCTCATCAGTAAGAAGATCTGTAAAAACACATCTGCAGTACTTTCAGATTACAACTACAATCCTATTGTTTTTCCTATCCTCCTCTATATCACCCTGGTATAGCTACCAAATTTTAGAGACAGTACTCTCATTGGTCTGTCTCTGCTCTTGACCATTCGATCTGTGAGACAGCCAGAGTGACCACTATAGTACGTATCATCATTTCTCTGCAAAAATTTTCTACTGGTCCCCAAAATAACATCTCAAGTCCTCGTATTGACCTGTAAGGCCCTCCGTAATCTAGATCACTATATGGTCTCCAACATTATCTTATCTCCTATCAAAATTATGTCTCCCTCTCTGTAGACAGTGTCTCAGCAACTTGGCCACCACAGGATCAAATCAGAGCCTCTTCAATGACTGTCCTACCTAGCCTGGAATATTCTTTCCCTTAGATATCTGCTTGTTTCATTCCCTGAACTTCATCATTCAAATGGTGCCTCTTCAGTGAGGTCTCCCTGCGCCATAGACTACCAAATGATACCCTCTCGAATACACCACATGAGGTCCCCATCCGACTAGCGATCTTTATCTCATAGTACTTATCACCAGTATATTATATACTTCCTAATTTGTTAAAATCTCCCTCCCTGATATGTGAAGGTCTGCCTGTTCTGTGAAATTGGGGGTTGTATCCATCCTATTCTCTATTCTATCCCAGGCACCTAGACCAGAATACTTACTTAGCTCATGAGCAATAACCAATAAACATCATTTGAACATATGGGTTCAATTACCTGGATCAATTAGTCCATTAAAGTATGGACAAGGGGAATGGAGAAATAGCTCAGTGGTTAAGAACACTTGATGCTCTTGCAGAGAACTTAGGTTTGGTTCCCAACATCCACATAGCAGCTTTCGATATCTTTAGACCCAGTGTCTAGGGATCCTCCACCATCTTCTGGGCTGGTCCGGCATGGCATGCACGTGATGCACAGATATGCATGAAAGTAAAGCACCATAACACGGTTAAGCAAGTCTTTAAATATGTATAGACACAAGGTAAAAATCATTAAATAAAATGAATCTTCAGGTAACTGTTCAGTTATTTGAATTGAGAAAAAGAGAGGAATAAAAATAAAATGTGTTAACACTAAAATAATAATAATGTCAAGAATGAGAAATGGTTGTCTAGGCATTGGTGTCCTCAGCGCCCTGTTCTTTATAAGGGAAACAAAGCCAATTCTGTAGGCCTGATGCTTTTTCCAAAAAGCAATTTACCAAGCTTATGATGACATACTACTGACAATTCAATTCCCATACAAAAAATATGAATTAACAAATAAACAAAATTACCAAGTCTGATTATTTCTTTCATCTAGTAGTTCATTGCCAATAAAAGACTCAATACAAGGAAAGTGAGCAACACCATAGGAAGAAAAGCTGGCTCTGCAATGGATTAACAATCATGTTTGCCCTTTCTACTCTGAAGTCTGGCCTTGCTTGCCACTCATTTCTCTCACTTGATTAGGACAACTATCTCTATGAGAAATTATTAAGTCAAAAAAGTCACCTCTACCTGTGTTTTTTTGATATTTTTATTCTAAGATGTATTTTACTCTGACAGGATTTCTCAGATGAAAGCAGAGTTCAAGACAGTTCCTACACACAAATCTAATTAAATATTTGAGAAAGTGAGTCTTTTGACCCAGAAGAAAAGCTTAAAAATTATGCAGTCATTTCCTTTTTAGTAAACCAAAAATTTTACATTGTCAATTGTTTGTGCAGATGCCTAAAATGGTTCAACAAATACTAATCAACACATCTCCTGAAGTGGCAGGGTTGAATGGGAGGACCCAGAGTTTTGGTTTCCACACAATAGTGACTCAAAGTCCATCCCAAATGATTCTTAGAGATGCAAATATGGAAATTAATGGTAATTGGCTCCATTATAAAGTATTGTACTTATATGTCAAACTATCGAGAGAAGTAGGAGGGCTTCTACTTAGTTCCCAAGCTAGAGAGCAAATGCAATTGCTAAACTAGAGTAAAACCATAATTATTTAACTGCTCAAACATTTCTCTCATCTTATCTGTTATTATATAATATCTTTGGAAACAATATGATACTTATCTTCTAAGCCACAGCTTTTAGGAAGGATAACTTTAGAGAAGCCAATGGACTTTTTTTTTTTAGATCTCTTTTTGAAAAATTGCCAAGCATAAATTCTTTGCTCTCCATTTATGTCACAACAATTGATAACTTCAGTGGCTAGATAATTTGTAACTGGCTATCCGGTACAAATGGGACTCTTGAATCTATGGTGCAGGGATACTGCAACTAACTATTTTTAAGAGCCTAACATGCATATACAGTCAGGCTACTTGTATGCTACTATTGTTTATGTCAAAAATCTTATAATCTAACTTGTACAGAATGGTGACCTGTGTGTTCCCTTTTTTTCTCTATAGTCATTTTATGCTGCACCTTTTGTACTCTGTTCTCTCAGTGCATTTATTTATCTGAAGATTCTTGCAGAGGTCTTTGATCATGATCACTGCATCCTCTACCTGTAATTTATAAATAGCAAAATGACCGCTTAACTTGCCTCAGCAACTGAAAGTAAATGTGGTTCCTTCTCAAATCATCCACTGATACAATCTGCTTCTCCAAACCATAATAATGAATACTCTAATCTCTCTGATTAAGCTCAATTACTATAAACCTGATGTAGTTTGAAATTACCCCCCCATCACTACCACTGCACTGTAGAAGTTCTTGACACTGTCTATGGATGCCTCCATTCAGAGACATTCATAGAGCCTCCATAACAGACGTGAATTTTAACCTCTAGTGTGGTAAGCACTCAACATAGATCAAATCTTTAAGATTATGAAAGTAGGCTAACATTTTATTGAATGCCTATCAAATGAAAAGGTCTTCATAGATATCTCACTTAATCATTTATTCTTGAGTAACCTATTAACTGTCAGACAATTGATAATAAGCAAAATAGAAAATGTTCTTACTATACTCACATAGCTTACAATTGAATGTGAAAGACACATGCCATTTTTAAAAAGTCAATGAGATGATACCTAATGGTATGGTATTCTGCTAAACTTGTAGATTGGTACCTAACCCAATTTTCATCAGAGAAACTTCATCCAGCAACTGATGGATACAGATGCAGAGACCCCACAGCTAAACATTAGTCAAAGTTCAGATAATCCTGCTAAATAAAGGGAGAAGGATTGTAGGACCCAGAGGGGTCAAGGACACCACAAAAAAAGCCTACAGAATCAACTAACCTGTGCCCACAGGGGCTCACTAAGATTGAACCAACAATCAGGAAGCCTGCATGGGTCTGATCTTGGGTATTTATATGTTATAATTGTATAGCTTAGTGGTTTTGTGGGACTCCTAACAGAGAGATCAGGGCTGTTTCTGATGCTTTTGCCTGCTTTGGGGACCCTTGTCCTCTTACTGGATTGCGTTGTCCAACCTTAATATAAGGAGAGGTGCCTAATCTTCTTACAACTTGATATGCCATGTTTGATTGATATCCATGAGAGGCCTGCTCTTTTCTGAAGGGACACAGAGGAGGAGCAGATGAGAAGGGAGGAGGTTGGGGAGGGGATGGAGGAGGTGGGAGGCAAGGGAGAGACAGAAACTCTGGTCAGGATGTAATATATGAAAGAATATGTTAATGAAAAGATATTAAGCAAAATGAAAAGAAAAGAAATCTGAGTAAACTCATGTTCAGAAAAATAAAAAAGATCATCTACCTCTGCTTCTAGGTACAATGCAATAAATCACAGTAAGAGAGACTTTTGTGATGCTAACTGCTTAAACATGACTACGTCATAAAAATCATATGATGAACAAAACTTCTAGTGCTTAGACAGCCACTCCAAGTCCTGCAATGAACAAAAGAATACAGGGCACTCTACAAACAGAAGAAAAGGATGCAACATAGCAAGAGAAATGCAGGAAAAAATGAGGAAAGGAGAATGGACTCAAGTGTGCTTACATCAATAAATTACACTTCATATAACGATAGCAATACTTCTTTATAGAATGCGTATAAATACAAATAATAAACAAAAAGATGGTCGATGGTTTCTATGGGGACATGGAAAAATAATAACTTGCATTACAGTCATGTAATTCATATATGTATGTTAGAAACTCTAGGGTAACCTTTCAAGTATAACAAAAGAAAGTAGCTGGGTGGTGGTGGTGCACACGACTGGTCCCACCAGAGGCAAGGGCAAGTGGATCTTTGAGTTTGAGGACAGATTGGTCTATAAAGTAAGTTCCAGGACAGGCAGGACTACAGAGAAACTCTCTCTCTCTCTCTCTCTCTCTCTCTCTCTCTCTCTCTCTCTCTCTCTCTCTCTCCCTCTCTCGTATGTGTGTGTGTGTGTGTGTGTGTGTGTGTGTGTGTGTATGCAAATATCACTAGGTAATGAGCTTTTTAAATGTTCTATCACTATTAATTTGGAGGAAGAGGAGTTTGGAGAACGAGCCTAGAGCTTTGGAACCTACAGCTTGCTCTGCCACTGGGCTATACAACTAGTCTCCAATATGTTCCTAAATTAACCTAAAGGAGAATAAAAATAACTCTCAAAAAATGATGTTAAAAGACATTCTTTCCCATTTTAAATTTTACTACAAAGCCACAGGAGTTAAGACACTGTAATATTGATATACAGAGAGATTAATGGAATGTAATTGAGATTCAGTTTGGTAATTCTTCACAATATTAAACATGGCCACCTATAATCAGGAGTCCTTCTCTTAGCTATATACCCAACAGAATTAGAAATATATACCTTAACCATAAATTTTTAGGTATGGTAAGATGGGTTAGCCAATGAAGATGCTTGAAGCGAAACCTAATATTGTGAGTTCAATTCATAGGAGCCACATGGTGGAAGGAGAGAACCAATTCCCACAAGTTGTCCTCTGACCTCATAGACATACACATACATGCACACAAAATAAATAAATGTGTTACAAATTTTAAAAACATAAAAGAACACAAAATTGTAACTTTATTATAAAAAATGAAAAAATAAATCATTCAAAGATTAGCCAGAGAAAGCCTGGCTGTCATAACTCTGTAAGTATCAAATAAAGTAAATTGTGATAAAAGGCAACATTGTGTACTGAAAAAAAATCAAAATCCTTCAATACCTCTATAATAGTAAGAATTCAATAGCATAAAGATATGAGGTACTGGAAATCAAACCTATAGTTTTCCTGCATGCTAGGCAAGCATTCTCCCAATGTTCCCATCGTCCACAGCGTTCAGTTTTCTCATTGGCATGTGGTTCTTTGGCCTTTTATTGTGGAGGATATTGTTTTTTCCATCTGGTAATCAGAGTTATTATTCGGCTACACTGTGCATTAGACTTATCTCTATCCTGACTGGACTACTCTGAGTAGATAAGATAAAGACCATTACTTCATTACATGTTTGTTGCCACGCTATTTTCATGCATTGCTTTCTCAACTTCTAAAATAAACTGTATTTATCAACTTTAGTAATCTTTTCATTTGATCATTGTTCTTCTTCCATAAACTTGGTGGGAAGAGAGTAACCAGTTATCTACTGTTTTAATCCACAAACTCTTATTTATGAGTTGATTCTGCTTCCCACTCAAACTGCTCACTATCTAGCACTGATGATTCCATCATAAAAGCCCTCCACATCATTGTGGAGGGCTGGAGAGATGGCTCAGCAGTTAAGAGCACTGGCTTTTCTTCTAGAGGTCCTGAGTTCAAATCTCACTATTTACATAGTGGCCTACAACTATCTATAACTCTATTTCCATAAGATTTGATACCCCCTTTGGTGTACAAATGTACATGCATCCAAACATCCATAAACATAAATAAATAAGTTGGTTTTAAAAGTTCAATGTGAATATGTTACAGTTGTGTAAGTTGGTCTTTGGGCAGGTCTCCTAACAGTGGGAGTAGGAGCTGACTCTAACTCTGTTACCTGCTTTTGGTACCCTTTTCCTTAACTGGACTGCCTTATCTACTACCCTTAATAGGAGAAGATGTGCCTAGTCTTACTGCAACTTGATATGCCAGAGCTGGTTGATAACCTTAGGAGACCTCCTTTTACTGAAGAGAAACAGGAGGATTGGATTGAGAAGGAAGATGGGAAACTGCAGTCAGGATGTAAAGTTAATTAATTAACTTTTTAAAGTTCAATGTGAAAACTTCTCTGGATCATAGTTTGGGATACTCCTTTGAATTCATGTCCTAACAGCTACATGCAAATCAATTTCTGAAGTTTGCTACAATCACATTTTACAGCCAAAAGATCAGCCTGATAGTTGACAAGGATTTACTACAAGTATATATTCATTCTATTGATCAGTTAAACCTTTCTTTCACAATTTAAGCTATTATGGCCTTTAGTAATTTGCCATTACAATCAAAACTCTTGGTAGTTGGAACCTGAGGTGAACTCATATAAAATGTATCCTAGTGATTGGAAGATATTATTTTGGCAGCGCAACTTTGGAGTAAGACGTGAAAGTAAAAGCCTTGGGAAATTAATGTTAAAATCACAGAGACAGGAAAAGATGAAGCTTTAAAAGCCTATGCTTAAGAGTCACATAAACCTGGATCAGGTTCTGTTGTTTCCAAGCTGGGACTTTGAGCAGTGTATCACCACTCTGAGTCTCATCTCCTCATCTATGAAGTGGAAAGAGGGGAAAAAGACCATCAAGTTCAAAGTGCCATGAGAGTGAAAAGCAAATAAGGGGAAGGAATGCCCAGCACCTGGTTCCAATAGTCGGACGTAGCCCAGATGTTATACATATTTGAATTAAATCACACTTTCCTCCCGTTAACTGTGACTAATACTTGGATTGCTTTAGCAACTCTCTTACTTTCTCTATCTTAATTCATCTAATTCAGTCCTGAAAATCATTCTCTGAGGCAAACGTGAACAAGAATTTGTTGAAGTTGTTCCTCCTCACCATAGTAACCATGTGACCTTGGACAAGCTATAAAATCCCTCAGCTAAAGAGTATCTGTGTCACGATCTGTGAAAGATATGTATTTCCTGCTTCCTGGTACTCTGGGAAGGACTTGAGGGCCTTGTATAAAGATCCTCACACATAGCAGCGTTCAATGGTTAACCATTTTCTTCTCTTTCACAATTTAATAGGAATATGAAAAATGTTTTTATATTATTTTGTCACTTATTAAATCCAAAAAACAAGATTTGTAGGAGAAAATATAGTAGAAAAACTAAAACTCACAACATCCTGGAAGAAGCAAACAGTATAAAATGAGATTTTATTTCAGTATTTGTCAGTGTTACTCTTGAAAATGGTGTTATTTTTATTTGAATGTGGTATTATTTCTCAATTTATTCATTTGATGACTGCTTCAATAGAGTTTCATTGGGGTTGTGTGTACTGAATGAAAGCATATTGTGACATTTGAAAAATCATTTATATACACCCCATGTTGGCCAAATGTAGACTATATAGACGTTAGGCAAGCAGAATAACAAATCAACCCAGTAGATAATTTCAACAAGCCTCAAATGCCAGTTCCCAGAAATGTTCTAACTGGCTTCCCAGAACTCTGGGGCAGGATTTGACCTTGTACAGAAAATTGTTCACAGTTGTTTTCAGCTCACCCTTCATTTATTCCAAACTATTTTTTCTTAATCCTTTCATCCACTAACTCTGAGGATTTCAACTTTAAATTACCTCGCAGTGGAAAATAGAGGTTAGACAATAAAAGATGTTTCAGATAGGAGGGCTCTGCTGATGAATTCCACAGCATTGTAGTAATACTGAATAATAGTGTATCATGGAGCTAGAGAGATTTCTCAGTGGTTAGAGCACTTGTTGCTCTTCTAGAGTACCTGGGTTAAATTCTTCAAACCTACAAGTCAGCTCACAACTCCTCACAAATCCCCACAACTCCAATTCCAGAACATCCAAAGTCCTTTTCTGGCCTCTGTGGGCACTGCTTGTGTGTGGTTCACAGACATACTTGTAGGCAAAACTGAACTAAACAAAAGATTGTAGGAGCCAGAAATGGTGAATGACTCCAGGGAAAAGACATCTTCCAGGCACTATAGTACTGGTACTCACAGGGACTCACATGAACTCACAGGTTCAAACCAGACAATATCAGCCCTGAGAAGGGGAAGTAGACACAAAGTTTCACCTCTAACCAAGAAGCTATCTGTACTGATCTGGTCACGATAGCATACGCTTTTAATTTCAGCACTCAGGAGGCAGAGGCAGGTGTCTACATAGTGAGTTCCCGGACAGCCAGGGCTATACACAGAGAAACTCTGTGTCAAATAAAGCAAAAATGAAGAAGGGGAGGAAGAGGAGGAGGAGGAGGAGGAGGAGGAGGAGGAGGAGGAGGAGGAGGAGGAGGAGGAGGAGCTATTTGAAAATGACACCTGCCAGATCAGGGAAAATCAGTTTTCTCAGGTGAAACATCCCTGATTATATTAACCACACTCCAGAGCAGGCCCAGTGACTGGTAGTAGTTAGCCAACACCAAATTAACTCCATTGTTTTTGGTTTGGTTTGGTTTTGGTATTTTTGCCCTATTATGTTTTTGTTCATTTTGATTTTCATTTCTTTTGAGAGAGAGAAAAGAACGTGAATTTGAGTGGGTATGAATGTAGGGAGAATATGAAAGGAAGTAGGGGAAGGAAAAACTGTGACCAAAACATATTGTATAAAATAATTATTTCCCTTATAGTTGAGATTGTACTATAATTACATTATTTCCCCTTCTCTTTCTTCCCTCTGAACCTTCCCATATATCCCTCCTTGCTCCCTTTTCAAATCCATGGCCCTTTGCTCATTAATTGCTTTTATGCATACATATATAAGTAAATACAAAGATACTTCTAGATATGACCTGCTCAATCTCTGTATTATTACATATATATGCTTGCAAGACTCTTTGGTATTGGTTAATAATTCATGTGTTCTTCTCTAAGACTATTTCTATTTCTCTCAGCAATATTTCGTTGCCTATAACTCTTCATGTAGGGTTGAGGTCTCATGAACTTTCCTCTGTCCACTTTGGCATGTCTATTGGTGTTGTTCTTGTAAATAACATTTATGAAGCCATGTTCATAAGACTTTATGGCTGAAGCTTCTGACATTACCAAGAACACAATCTCACAGTAAACCCCCTGATTTTCTCACTTTTATAGCCTTTGTGCTCCATCATCAGAAATGTTTCCTGAGCTTTAGGTGGTAGGATGGGGCGGGGTCTTTTGTAGATGTATCCTCTGGGACTGGAATCCACAAATTTTTAATTGGTTGTGGTTTTTTTGTAATGATCCCTGTCTTTTGCAAAAGAGAAGATTCATAGATAAGGTGTGAAATGGGAACTTACAGGTATAAGGACAAATACTTAGAATGTGGTTACAGATTATGCTAGTTTAGTAAAGTAGTTGCAACTTCTCCTCCAAGATCTACTAGGACTTTACTAGTCCTTGGGAGTTAGATAACTTTCTACTGCCAGGAATTGTTTCTGTCTTGTTGGAAGGTTCTTGAATCCAAGTGATGTTGGGCACCAAGGAATCATGCCACACTGGTCATTCTTGTGGTTCATCGGGACCATAGCTGAGTAAGGATCTGAGTTGCTTCCCTTCTTTGGAAACTTGCATGGTGCATTACCATGATACCATGTGTATTATCAGATACCATGATAGCTAGTTCTCAGAGAGCAGACATTCTGGTAAGTTCCAGGTTAAAGGTTTCTGTGTCCTTTGTGTCAAATGTCTTAAACAATAGGGACTTACTCTCTACCCCTTGAGGGACAACCCAGAGCAATAAAAACAGTCTGAAATGTTTTAGTAGTCTCTTAAAAACTCTGACCAACAACTCTAAAGAGAGCTTCTCATGTCTGGTGTTGTGATTTTTGTTAGATGAACTTTGGCTCTTAAAGGGAGTATTGTCAGCCCAAATGAAAAAAAAAATTCATTTAAACTATATAGTGTATTTATACACAGAGATACATGTTATTGATTTTATGTAAACAGTTAATGATAAAATGATTCCTTGTGACTTTTCAGACATCTTTACTGTTGATTTCCTCTCCTGCCTTCTTCTGTATTTATCTCCATCTCATTCCATAATTACAGCCCCTCTTTTTTCATTAATTTATTTATTCACATTACAGCCTCCCTCCCCTTTTCCCAGTCCCACCCTCATAACTCCCTTCCCACATTATCCTTGTCCTTCACTGAGGAGAAGGTGTAGCCCCTTTTGGGTACCATCCCACCCTGGCACATCTAGTCCCAGAAGACTAAGCACATCCTCTCCCACTGAGGCCAGAAAAGGCAGCCCAGCTAGGAGAAAGGGACCCAAAGGCAGGCAACAGAGTCAGAGTTAGCCCCTGCTTCAGTCATTAGGGAACCCATATAAAGACCAAGATGTATATCTGCTATGTATGTGTAGGAGGCCCAGATCCAGATAATGCATGCTCTGTGGTTGGTGGTTCAGTCTCCGTGAGCCCCCAAAGGCCCAGGTTAGTTGACTCTGTAGCTCTTCTTGTGGTGTCCTTGACCTCTCCAAAGCCCTCTTTTCTACCATTTAAAAAACTAAACATCCAACACATAAAATAAAAACAAAAATCGATTATGGATGGAGAGATGGCTCAGTAGTTAAGAGCACTGACTGCTCTCCCAGAGGTCCTGAGTTCAATTCCCAGCAACCACATGGTGGCTCACAACCATCTGTAATGAATGGGATTTGTTGCCCTCTTCTGGTATATCTGAAGAAAGTGACAGTGTACTCACATACATAAATATAGAGTTTTAAAAAATAAGTTCAATTAAATTTATTTTTATTATGGTTATGGTAGTTTATTTTGTACATCAAAATAAAATTAAGAGTAATAATTAAGTTTTAGTATGATGATAATGATATTGACAAAGACAGTAGAATAAATCATTGGTTAAGTTTATGAAAATATATGGAAACTTTTTGACTAATATCCTAAAATCTAGCAAGGTAATAGCAAAAAGAAATCTCATAGTGGTACAAATTGTAAAGGATCTTCACCAAGCCTACATCCAAAAAAGAACTAATATCCAAAGTATATAAAGAATTCAAGAAATTAAACATCAATAACTTGAATAACCCAATTAAAATAGTGCAGATCTAAACCTAGAATTTTCAACAGAGGAATCTTTAATGGCATAGAAGCACTTAAAGAAAAATTCAACTTCCTTAGTCATCAGTTAAATTCAAGTCAAAATAACTCTGAGATTCCATCTTATGCCCATCAAAATGGCTAATATCAAAAACTCAAATAACAGTACATTCTGGCTATGGTATGGAACAAAAGATAACCTCCTCCATTAATGATGGGAGTTCAAACTTATACAGCCACTTTGGAAATCAGTCTGACAGCTTCTCAGAAAACTGGGAATAGTTCTACCTCAACACCCAGCTACAGTACTGCTAGGGCATATACACAAAGGATGCTCTATCATAACAGAGGGACACTTGCTTAACAATGTTCACAGCAGCTTTATTCATAATTGCCAGAAACTGTAAACAATCCAAATATCCTTCAACCAAAGAATGGATACAGAAAATGTGGTACATTTACAAAATGAAATACTACTCAGCTATTAAAAACAAGAACATCATAAAATTTTCAGGCAAATGAATGGAACTAGAAGACATCATCACTGCACTGCCAGGCAGTGGTGGCGCACGCCTTTAATCCCAGCACTTGAGAGGCAGAGGCAGGTGGATTTCTGAGTTCGAGGCCAGCCTGGTCTACAGAGTGAGTGAGTTCCAGGACAGCCAGGACTACACAGAGAAACCCTGTCTCAAGAGAGAGAGAGAGAGAGAGAGAGAGAGAGAGAGAGAGAGAGAAAGAATAGTAAGCATCATCATGATTGAGGTAACTCAGACACAGAATGGCACACGTAGTATGTACTCATAAGTCAGTCATATTCGCTATGAAATACAGAATAATCATGCTAAGATCTACAGACCCAAAGAAGCTAATTAACAAGGAGGGCCTTAGGGAGGATGCTTGAATCTCACTCAGAAGGGGAAATAAAATAGACATCAGAGGTAGACAGAGAGAAGGAACTGGGTGGGAGATGGAGACAGGTAGGTGGGAATCAGGTGTCAGGAGAGCAGGGGTCTGGGTAAGTGGGTAAGGGCTGGGAGAGACAAGATAAAATCAACAGGACTAACATCTCTGGGACAAGCAGGATAGGGGAGGCTACTGGAAGGTTATGAGGTGACTCTACCTGAGACTACATCACATCAGAGGATATGGAGCTTGGAGGATATGGATACACCCGCATCAGAGAATATGGAGCTTGAAGTGGCCACCTCCTATAGCATGGACTTGGGGGAGAGGAGGGAGGGGGTCTGTGATCAGGATGTAAAGCGAATAAATAAATAAATAAATAAATAAATAAATAAATAAATAAATAAATAAATGGAAAAATTAAACATCCATATACATAAGATAAAAATAAATATTTAATAACAATAATAATAATGAAAAGTTGATTTGAAATATTTTCACCACAATGAGATGATTACTTAAAATGATATAGGTTTATTAATTAGCTGGCTATGATTATTACACTATGCTCATGTGAATTAAAACATCACATTGTATACCATAAATATTTACTACTTTTTAATTAAAAAGATAAAACTTTTTTTTAATTGTCCCCTTTCCTACTTGGGTTTCTTTTGCTTGGGAAAAATACTAATTAAAAAATATTTAGGGGAGGACTTTCTTTTTCTTACAGTTCCATGTCACAATCCATCACTGAGGGAAGTCAGAGTAGACCTTGAAAGAGCAACTCATCAACTTCATATGGAAAAGCAAAAAACCCAGGATAGCCAACACAATGCTGAACCATAAAAGGACTCTGGTAGAAATCACCATCCCTGACCTCGAGCTGTAGTTCAGAGTAATAGTGATGAAAACTGCATGGTATTGGTACAGAGACAGATACACTGATCAAAGGAGTTGAATCAAAGGCCCAGAAACATACCCACACACTTATGGACACTAGATTTTTTTATAAAGAACCCAAAACCATACAATGGAAAAAAGAAAGCATCTTCAACAAATGGTGCTGGTTTAACTGGATGTCTACAAGTAGAAGAATGTAAATAGCTCCATATTTATCATCTTGCACAGAGCTCAAGACCAAGTGGATCAAGGATCTCCACATAAAATCAGATACACTGAATCTAATAGAAGAGAAAATGGGAAATAACCTTGAACTCATTGGTACAGGAGACAATTTCCTAAACAGAACACCAATGGCTCAGGGTCTAATATCAACAATTGATAAATGGGACCTCATGAAACTATAAAGCTTCTGTAAGACAGAGGACACTGTCAATAGGACAAAATGGCAGCCTAAAGATTGGGAAAGGATCTTCATCAACCCTACATATGACAGAGGGCTAATACACAAAATTTATAGAACTCAAGAAGTTAGACACCAACAACAAAAATAATACAATTTAAAAATGGGGTACAAAACTAAACAGATTTCTCAACAGAGGAATCTCAAATGGCCACAAAGTACTTAAAGAAATGTTCAAAGTCCTTAGTCATCAAGAAAATGCAAATCAAAACAACTCTGAGATTCCATCTTACACTGGTCAGAATGGCTAAGATCAAAAACTCATGAGACAGCATATGCTGGTGAGATTGTGGACAAAAAGAAATACTCCTCCATTGCAGGTGGAAGTGCAAACTTGTACAACCACTCTGAAAATCAATTCGGTGGTTTCTCAGGAAACTGGGAATAGTTTTACCTGAAGAATCGCTATACCACTCCTTGGCATATACCCAAAAGATTCTCTAACATATAACAAGGATATATGCTCAACTATGTTTATAGCAGCCTTATTTATAATAGCCAGAAGCTGGAAACAACCTAGATGTCTCTCAACTGAAGAATAATAGATAAAGATAAATACTTGAACACAATGGAATATCATTCAGCTATTAAAAACAAAGATATCATGAATTTTGCAGGCAAATGTATAGAACTTGAGAATATCATCCTGAGCAAGGTAGCCCAGTCCCAAAAGGACATACATGATATGTACATACTTATAAATATTAGTCATAAAATACAGGATACTCATGCTGTACTCCACAGACCTAAAGAAACTAAACAAGAAGGAAGGCACAAGTGAGGATGCTTAAATCTTACTTAGAAATGGGAATAAAATAGTCATGAGGCAGATGGAGGGAGAGAACTGAGTGGGAGAGGTGATACAGAGGGTAATGGGGGGAGGGCAGGAGGTTCAAGATCATATGTGGGGAGGGACAGGAGATATAGCCAGATGAATGGAAATGTACAACTGATGAGAGTTGGGAGTTTTGGGGTAGGGCATCATCAGGACATGACAGAGACCTGGGATAAAGAAGACACCCAAGAATCAGTGAGCATGATCTTAGCTGAGACTCACAGCAGTGGGACATGGAACCTGAAGAGGCTACCTCCTGTAGCCAGGTAGGAACCAAAGTGGAGTGATAGGGACACCAACCCACCTACAAAACTTTTGACCCAATTTTTATTCTGTCTACAAAAAAACATGCAGGAATGGGGAATGGAGCAGAGACTAAGAGAATGGCCAGCCAATAACCTGCAGGGACAAAGATAGAGCAGAGAATGAAGGAATGGTCAACCAATCACTGGCCCAACTTGAGACCCATCCCATGGGCAAGTACCAATCCCTGACACTATTAACAATATTTTGTTTTACTTGCAGGCAGGAGTCTAGCAAGACTAGCCTCTGAGAGGCTCCACCCAGCAGCTGACTGAGACAGATGCAGACACCCACAGCCAAACAGTGGATGAAGTGTAGAAACTCTTAATGAAGAGTTAGGCGAAGGATTGCAGGGCCCAAGAGGGATAGGGACTCCACAAGAAGACCAACAGAGCCAATTAACCTAGACCCTTGGGGCTCTCAGAGACTGAGTCACGAACCAAAGAATATACACAGGCTGGATCTAGGCCTCCCCACACATACATAGCTTGGTCTTCATGTGGGTCTGGAACAACTGGAGCAGAGGCAATCGCAAAAGCTGTTGCCTGTATGTGGGATATTCTTCTAGCTGGGCGGCCTTGTCTGACCTCGGTGGGAGAGGAAGCACCTAGCCTTGGAGAGACTTGAAGTGCCAGGGTGAGAGGATACCCAGAGGGCCCCCACCCACTCAGAGGAGAAGGGGGGAGGATTGTGGGAGGGGGTGACCAGGAGTAGGGCAGTGAGTGGGATGTAAAGTGAAGAATTTTTTTTTTAAAAATCATATGAAAATTTCCAAACATTAATGTAGGATTTGCATTTAATAGCCTATGGCTTCAGGAAGTGTCATTATCCACCTATTACTCTGTGTACTAATTTAAACATAAACAAATACAGACTAAACAAAATGAAAATGTACCATCTGCTTACCAACAAAATAATATTTAAGAGTTAAGAAGGTTAAGGCACCAAAATCAAAGCAAGATTTCACACTTCACTTGAAGTGTTAAAATACTAGTACAACAGACTACAGCAAGTGACATAACAATATTTTAATACCCTCAGTGATTGCTACAAAAATTATAAGATATTCTTTTAAAAACTATAAATAAGACAAGATGGATTCTTCAAAGTTCCACAAAATATGTGCAAATAAAAGCAGACAGTAAAAACCAGAGGTGCAAGAAGATGAATAAGAAGTAGGGGGTCCCAATTAGCCCTGCTTACATGTACCTGCACTGCTCAGGATCCTCCTGAACCAGGTGAGAAAATTCCTACACCATCCAGGAACCAACCCCTGGGTGCCAGCCTCCTGCACCTGACCCATACCCATCCACAGCAGCCAGAAATTTTGCTCCAAGAGTCCAGCAGGCACAGCCTACTAAATCAAATAGATCAGCCTGGCATCCCCTGCCTAGGCCTGATTTTGCTGCCCAAGAACTTTCTGTACCAGGAGCCCAACCTTCATGGCTTCCTGCACCTTTCCACGGATTAGGTCCACCTACACTGCCCAGGAAGCATGCTCTCTCTAGCCTCTAGCAGCATCAAAGGATTTGCTAAGTACAGCCCATTTACTGTCTTGCAGAATGGTGGAGAGTCTAGCTTCCCTTGCCCAGGTGCACCTATGCCACTCTGGAACTCCCTGCAACAGTGCCCCAGTTTTCCTCTGTTTCTGTGATAAATACCACAACCAAAAACAATTTTAAAAGGAAATGGTTTATTACATCTTCCAGGTTAAGACAGGATAGGGATTCAACACAGGAACCTGATGACAGGAATTGAGGCAGACACCATGTTCCTTATTAGCTTAGTCTGGCTTACTCAGTCACCTTTATTCAACCCAGGCTCTCCTGCCCTGAGATAGCACCACCACAGTATGCAGTCCTTCCCAAATCAGTAGTCAGAAAATGCCCACAGACCTAACTACATGAAAATTTGATGGAGGCACTTTCCCAATTGAGATTCTCTCTCCCAGGTATGTCTAGGTTTCTGCTAAGTTCACAAAAATAATGATGACCAGCCAAACAAACAAACAAAAACATGGCATCTCAACCATACTAAATCCTTCCCTGGAACAGTGTAAACTTCTCCACTAAAAGAAGAAAAGCAACTCAAAGGAAGGAAGGGAGGG
>NW_021620798.1:648072-681465 GCF_004785775.1 Grammomys surdaster
GAGGGAGGGAAACAGAGAGAGAGAGAGAGAGAGAGAGAGAGAGAGAGAGAGAGAGAGAGAGAGAGAGAGAGAGAGAGCAAATGAACTTGGTAGCACAGGCCTGTGGATAAGACAGGGGCATCACAAGTTCTAGAACTGCCTGAGCTACAGAAGAAGTTCAAGATCAGCCCTTGTAATTTAGAGAGACTCCTTTTTTTTAGTGATACACAAAGAATCTTATTTCTTTTTTATTTTTAAAATGCATTTCTTTTATGTACATGAGTACACTGTTGCTGTCTTCAGACACATCAAAAGAAGGCATTGTATCCCATTAAAGATGGTTGTGAGCCACCATGTGGTCGCTGGGAATTGAACTCAGGACCTCTGGAAGAACAGTCAGTGCTGCTAACCACTGAGCCATAGCTCCAGTTCAAGAGACCTCCTTCTTAAAGAGAAAGGTTAAAATGGGGTTAAGAGACTTCCTTGACGCATGTGTTGCCCAAGGATTAATCCTTAGTAACTCACCAAAACAATGGTTTAAAAAGATCATCATATTGATTGACACAGAAAAAAATGTGGAAAAAAACTATACCAATGCATGACATAAAAAAAATACAAATCTACTGAAAGACTATAACTAACATTGTATATATTATAGTTTCCCAATAAGACCAGGAAAAATTATGGGATTTTTGCTCTCACTACTAATTCAACATGGTGGGCAAACTAGTAACAGAACAAAACAGAAAATATACAATAGCACATAAACTGAAAGTAAATAAGTAAAAGATATTTGCAAGTAATATGTTTATCTAATTTGATAACTCCAAACAACATTCAAAAGAGGTAAAATGTCTCCTGCAACTAATAATTGAGGTCTGCAAGGCCAGAACACAAAATCAGTAGGCAAAAATCAATTAGGTTCTACTTCTCCACTGTTGATGCAATATGCCCAGCTGAGCTCCTGCTGCCATGCTTTCCCCACCATGATAGAAATGTACCTATCCCCTCAAACTGAAAGCCATACTAAGCCCTTCTTTCCTCTAAAAAAAAAATCAATTGGATTCTTACTTACTAAAACTGAATATGTGAAAACAAATTAAAAGCACAGTAGCAAAATCTCCTAGAGTAAATTATGACTAATTAATACAAGGTTTAAGGACAGAAGACTAAAATATAAAAGTCAATTGCTTTCTTACATAGTAGCAATGAACTAGTGGAATTTGGCATTTAAGACACAAAATGCCATTCACATTAAGACCATCAAAAGTAGAAGACTTAAATATGGCAAAATAGCTACAAGATTTATATAAAGAAGATTCAAATCTCTGGTGGAAGAAATTTAAAAACTAAAGAAAGATCCTGTGCATTCCTGGCTGCTACTCAGCATTGTCAAGATGTCAGTTCTTCCCAACACAGTCTACATATTCAGTGCAATTCATAATAGAAAATAACAGCAACCCATTTTATGGCTATTAACAGACTAATTTTCAAGGTTATGTGGGGGTATAATAGACCTAGAAAGAGATCCAGAAAGAGATTCCAGAACTTACTCACAGGAAGAACCTGCCCTGCTGGAAGGTTTCCCACAATCCAGGGGTAATCCCAATCCCATACACATAACGACATGAGTAATTGAACTTGGTAAGATATTTTTAAAAAGAAGAGAAGACAAAGTTGAATGAAGATATAAAGTTTGGAAAGGAATATGTTAGAGAGATACAGCAATAGTTAGGGTTGGGTGGATAAATAGTTGGTAGATCTTATTTCATTGTATATGTGTAGGAAAGTCTCAAAGAATAAAACAATAAAAACAAAGCCAGGCATGTTGGCATACACCTATAATCACAGTTGTGAGAGGTAGAGACAGAGATACAAGGATCCCCAGAGTTCACCGGCCAGCCACTCTAGCCAAATCGATGAACCTGGGCTGTATGAGAGAGGATGTCTCAAAAAATAAGGTGAAAAGCAATAGATGAGAACACTTGAATTCAACTTCTGTCCCCTACACATGTACACAAGGGTGGATGCACTCAGATGCACACATGTGCGTGCGCGTGCACGCGCACACAAACACACACACACACACAGACATACACACCACAGAGAATCAGTTTCTAATACAAGAAAATATTTTTATATCATATGATTGACGTTCTTCATTATTTATCTAAATTTTTCCACATTTTAATAAAAAAATCAAAACACACATCCACAACTCTCAATGAACCCCAAGAACACTTTATATTATTGTAGTCAATTTCTGAAAAAAAAAATGTGATAAGAATGTTTATGATCACCTTCTCATCAGAAATAATGCATGTTAGAATATAATAACATATTTAATGTTCTGAAGAGAGAAAAACACTCAAACTTATTCTACAACCAGCTAAATTATATTTTTAATGAAGGCAAAATGAAGGTATTTTCAAATAAACACAAGCTGAGAAAATGTATCATGACACCTACACTGTGAAAATTGTTAATGAAAATCCTTCAGAGTGATGAAAATAACACAGCTGATTGGCTGTTGGTTCTATACATTAAGAACTCCAAAATGAAAATATGTGCCTAAACATAACATATTTCTTGATTTTAAAATTTCTTTGAAAGATTATTGGCTGTTTACATAAAGCAGGAGTAGAAATTATATCACTTAAGAATTCTAAAATACATGGAAGTAAAATATATCCAAACAGTACCACATGGGGCTGTAGATGGCTCTACAGTTGAGAGCACATGTTCCTGCAGAGAACAGGGGTGTAATCTCCAGACAGTAGCTTACAACTGTTTATAACTCTTGTTTTGGGGCAAATCTGACATCTTCTACTGTCTTCCACAGGCATTGCACACACCTGGTGCACAGACATGCAAACAAACAGACACACACATAAAATAAAAATGTCTCTAACAATGCTGTGAAGAAATATAGGTAAATTGAAGTATTGTCTTGAGATTTTTTAAATTTATTTAAAATAGATTTTTTCTCATATAATATATCCTGATTAAAGTTTCGCCTCCCTCTATTCCTCTCAGTTCCTCCACCCTTCCTTCCTCCCTCCTATCCAGATCTACCCCATTTTTGTCTCTTGTTAGACAAAAAACAAACAGGCTTCTAAGGTATAATAATAAACTAAAATAAAAACTAACATATCAGAATAAGACAAAATAAACAAATAGAAGAAGAGAACCCAAGACAAAGCACAAGATGCAGCTATACAAGCAGAGACTCAGTCACTCATGCCCTCAGGAATTCCGTAAAAATGCTAAACTGCTTTCAGCTATAATGCATAGACAAAGGACCTGTAGGACAAGACAACAGATTAAAAATTTAAACAAGTAAATAAATATATAAATAAAATAAAAGTTTTAAAGATCATTTTTTTGAAAGGAGTCCTGACATGAGACAAAGAAAATTCAAATATGCTGTTGAGTTCATTTTCTGTTGGCCATCTACTGTTTGGCATGCAGCCTACCCTTATGAGTGGTTTGTTTCCCCAGTGAAACTCCCTTGGAGAAAAGTAAACTTTCATTTGCAAGTAGTTATCAATTGGAGATCATTTACTAGGTTAGAAATGGGAGCATTGTACACTGCTCATTTCAGCTCTAGGACCCTTTCTGGTGCAGACCTGTGCAGGCCCTGTGCACGCTGCCTCAGTCTCTGCGAGTTCATATGTGCATCAGTCTTGCTGAGTGAGAGGGCCTTGTGCCCTTGGTGCCCTCCATCCTCTCTGACTCTTACAATTTTCTGACTCTTATTTCACAATGTTCCCTGAGTCCTGCTGAAAGAGATTTGATGGAGACATCTTGTTTAGGGCAGAGTGTTCCAAGATCTCTTATTCTCTGTGTATTGTCTGGCTGTGGGTCTCTATTTGTCCTCATCTTCTGCAGGAGGAAACTTCTCTGATGATGGCTGAGCAAGGAACTGATCTAAGGGTATATAAGAATGTCATTTGGAGTCATTTTCTTGCTATGTTCTTTTAGTATATCAGTAGTATTTGGTTTTACTTAAGTCTCTGAGCTATGTAGTCTCAGGTTCTTAGTCACCAAGCAGTGACAGGAATGGGTTCCATCTCATGAGGTGGCCTTAAATTGAAACAGATATTGGTTGGTTACTCCCAGAAGCTTTGTACACCATTGCCCTAGAATATCTTGCAGGCAGGACACCATTGTAGATCAAAGGGTTCGTGGCTGGCTTGGTGTTTGTTTCTCCTTTGGTAGCAAGGGGAGTACCTTCTTGTACCAGAGACACTAGCACATGGGGTAAAGGCTCTCATTAGACACACAAGTAATTGTGTGGGCATTGTTTTCCGAAATAGGGCCACGCTATCAGTTTGTGGGGAGCAAACTATAGTCTTAGCAACAGCCTGAGTTCTTAAGAAATTCTGAGGGGACCCCTTTGGCCATCAACTCAATTAGCTGTAAATCATTCCTGTTACTTGAAGCTTCCTTTGGTGACAAAGAGGGTCTTCCTTCCCCATTATTTGGCTCTTCCCTTTACATTCTCTTCATATATGTATGTATTTTAGGAGGCTTCTACTACATGAGTTTTCCATATTGCCCCTCAAGTAGCTCTTAATTTTAGACATCTCTCCCTGATTTTCTCCCTCAGACCCTTCTGCCATTCCCATCCCACTCTATTCTCCCATTTCATCCCCTCAGTCCATCTATAATTATCTATTCTATCTGTCCCCCTATTCCTTTACTCTATACCTAACTTCTGTGGTTCTGTGAATTGTAGCTTGGTAAGCATTGAGTTAACAGTCAATACCTACATATAAGTGAATGCATATCATATTGTTTTTCTAGATCTGTGTTATCTTACTCAGGATAATTTATTTTTCTAGTTTCATAATTTACCTATGAATTTCATGATTTCATTTTTTTCCTAGTGGCTGAGGAATATTCCATGTGTAACTGTACCACATTTTCATTATCCAGTCTTTTGTTGGGGGATAGCTAGGTTGTTTCCAATTTCTGACTACTATGAGCAAAGCAGCAGTGAACAGAGCTGAGCAAGAGTCTCAGTGATAAGATGAATCAGCCTTTGGGTATATGCCCAAGAGTGGTACAGCTGCATCTTGAGGGAGATCAATTCCTGTCTTCCTGAGGAACCACCACACTGATTTCCATGGTGGATGTACAAGTTGACACTTCCACCAGCAACGGATCAGTGTTCCCTTTACTCCACATTCTCACCAACATCATCTTAGACACCCTGACTTGTGTAAGATGAAATCTCAAAGTAGTTTTAATTTGCATTTCCCTGATGACTAAGGATGTCAATTTCTTAAGTGTTCCTCAGTCATTTGAGTTTCCTATTGTGAGAATTACCTACTCAGATCTGTACCCCATTTTTATTTGAGTTGTTTTCTTGGTATCTAATTTCTTGAGATTTTTTTATATTTATTTTAGATATTAGCCATCTATCAAATGTGGAGTTGGTAAAAATCTTATCTCATTCTGTGGGCTACCACTTTGTCTGATGGTGCCCTTTGCCATGTAGAAGTTTTTCATTTTCTCTTTGATCAGGTTCAGTGTGTTTTATGTTAAGGCTTTTAATCCATATGAAATTGAGTATTGTATAGGGTTATAAATATGAATCTATTTGTATTCTTCATGCAGCCATCTAGTTTGATTAGCACCATTTGTTAAAGATGCTATCTTTTTTTTCCAGTGTGTATTTCTGGCCTCTTTCATAAGAAACTAGGCATCTGTGGATGTGTGGATTTATGTCTCGGTCTTCATTTCTACTACATTGATTAATTTATGCCTTGCTTGTGTGATTTTATTACTATATGACTGTAGTACAATTTGAGATCAGAGATGGTGATACCTTCAGCAGTTCTTTTATGATTTAGGATTGTTTTAGTTAACTCAAGGGTTTTTTGTTGTTGTTGTTTTAACATATGTGGCTGAAGCCTGTAGCATGTAATTTTCAAAGATCCCATGCTTGTTTCAGCTACGTGCCGGCATCATCAGTCACGCCCAGCCCCCAAGGCTAGCTTGATGCCAAACCACTCTAGTTTCTGTCTGTTCCTAGCCTGGTGCAATGGCCGGAGACCATGATTGCCACCCGTTTCTCTGGCTGGCTTTGGCAAGCCAGTGTTCCAAGATAGCTCCCTCACCAGTCTACCACCCCACAGTCACCTCTGCTGATGCCATGGCCCCCACGCAGCTGCACCTTCTCACTTGCCCACCTGAATCTTTGTGAATGGAAAACACCAGACGATCTTAATTTTAAAATTAACCAGAATGACAGAACTTCTGGGCACAGAATCTATTGTTCTAAACTCACCATCTATTCTATCTTGGAAATTCTTCTAGTGGTGGCTTCCAGAAGGCTTCCCTGGCCTACATTTTGCATGTCCTCTCGCTCTCTGCCTTGCTGGAAAAGGTTGTTCCTTTTCCCCTGTCCTCTTCCTCTTCCAGACCTGGAAAATCCACCTCCTTCTCTTCACCCAACAATTGGCTTCTTGCCATCTTTATTAGCCAATTAAATAATTAGAGAAAATTCCCCTACAGAAACTTGTCCTATACTGATCTGTAAAAAATTATGTTAGAATTTTGATGTGGATTTCATTGAATCTGTAGATTGCTTTTGGTCTGATGGCCGTTTTTACTATATTATTCCTACTGGCCCATGAGCATGAGAGATCTTTTTCATCTTCTGATATTTTGTCCAATTTCTTTTATCAGTGTCTTAAAGATTTTTTTTTTATCATACAAGTCATTCACTTGCTTGGTTAGAGCTACGCCCACATATTTTACATTATTTGAGGCTATGGTAAACAATTTTGTTTTCCTGGTTTCTTCCCTAGTCCATTTGTATACAGGAAAGCTACTGATTTTTTTATTCAATTTTGAGTTCAGCTACATCACTGAACGCGTCACCATTTTCAGAGTTTTCTGGTGGGAAAAAAGGTTACTTATATATGCTACCATCATATCATCTGAAAATAAAGATACTTCAGCTTCTTTCTTTCCAATTTGTATCCCCATAATCTCCCTCTGCTGTCGTATTACTCTAGCTAATACTTCAAGCACTATATTGAATTGGTTAGAAGAGAGTTGAAAACCTTGTTCTTTTTCGGTGGAATTGCTTTGAGTTTCTCTCCATTTAAGTTCATGTTGGCTATGGATTTGCTGCAAACTGTGTTTTGTGGAGGTATGTCTCTTGCACGACTTATCTCTCCAGGACTTTTATCATAAAAATCAAAGGCCTTTTGTATATCTACTGAGAGGACATGTGTGTTTGTTTTTTGTTTGGTTGGTTTGGTTGGGTTTTCTTTTTTGGTTTGTTTGTTTGCTTGCTTGCTTGTTTTTAAATCAATATATGTATGCAGAACCATTCCTGTATCTCCTGAATGAAATCTACTTGATCCAGGTGAATCTTCTTTGTGATATGATCTTAGAGTTTGAAAGAATTTATTGAGAACTTCTGTATCTTTGTTGGTAAGGGAAATTTGTCTGTAATTCTCTTTTTTGCCAGGTCTTTACATGATTTGGGTATCTGACTTACTGTGACCTTATAAATTTGGTTTTATCCTATAATGTCTTACTTTCTCCATCTTTTGTGGTTGAAAGTTTTGCTGGGTATAGTACTCTGGGGTGGCATCTGTGGTTTCTTAGAGATTGTAGAACTTACATCCAGTTCCTTCTGGCTTTGAAAGTCTACATTCAGAAATAATTTGATTCTAATAGGTCTGCCTTTCTATGTTATTTGGTCTTTTTCCTTTGTTGCTTTTAATATTCTTTCTTTGTTCTGTATGTTTAGTGTTTTTGATTTTTATATGTGGTGGTACTTTCTTTTCTGGTCTAATCTGTTTGGCTTTCTGTATACTTCTTCCACCTTGACAAGCATCTCTTCAAGTTAAGGAAATTTTCTTCTATGATTTTATTAAAAATATTTTCTGTACCTTTACCTCGGTTTCTTCTATTACTATTATTCATAGATTTGATCTTTTCATAATGTTCCAGATTTCCTGAATACTTTCTGACAGAATTTTTTTTTTTAGATTTAACATTTTCTTTGATCAAGGTATCCATTTCTTCTACCATGTCTTCAACACCTTAGATTTTCTTTTCTATCTCTTGTATTCATTTGATTAGGCTTGCCTCTAATATTTTCAAATTCCTAAATATTTCATTTATGCTTTCAGGTCTTAAGCTAGTTTATTAATTCCCTTCCAATATGTGCTTATGTTTTCACAGATTTCCTTACAAGATGTATTCATGTCCTCTTTAAGAACTTCTACCATATTCATGAAAGCTATTTTAAGGTCTTTGTCTTGTACTTCAGCTATGTTGCAAATCACCGTACCTACTGTGGTAGGGTTGCTGTGCTCTGCTGAACACATTGTCCTGGTTGTTACTGATTCTGACACTGATGTCTAGGCATCTAGGTTCAGGAATATTGTAATTCTAGGTGCTGGTATCTTGTTTTGTCTTTGTTGGTATGGTATTTTGTTCCTTGGTTTCAGCTGTAATCTCTGGCTCTGTGGAGGGTGTGTTGATTGTGAGTTGCCTAGCATGGAATGTTTCTGGGATCCTGCTATGTGTTACAACGGGGGTTCTGGTCAAAAATCTATTTCTAGGTATTAGGAGCTGACATTTGGGAGTGGAGATAAGGTAGGAGGAGCTAAAGAGTTCACAGGAGGAAGGAAAACAGGGTCTTCCATGGGGATCTGCTTAGTGCCCTGGAAATGGGAACAGAGAGTAAGACAACAGGTATTCTGCTACAGAACTAGGCATGAAACTCAGGGATTAGAGTTGGAGGAGAGTAGTGAGAGTGAAGATCTGAAGCTACATGCTGTGCTGGCCAACTTGCTTCTCTGGCAGGTATGACTGGGATACCAAGAGTAGGGAGAATTGGAAAAGAATATCTGTATGATACACTGGAAGTGGGGAGAGAATGGGAGGTGAAACCACTGCAGCTGGTTTGCTACAGAGCTGGGGATGAGGCGAGGGAATTGAAGAGGAGGAGAGGTGAGGATTTGCATTTAATCTACTGCTTCCCTGTCTGGAGTCCACAGGAGTTGTTTTGTTTCTTTGTTTCTTTGTTTTGATGGGGTGATTTTTTTGAGACAAGGTTTCAATAGATAGATTTTGCTGACCTGGAACTTGCTAGTTAGATAATGTCCATCTTGAACTTGCAGAGATACACCTGCCTCTCCTTCCTAAGGACTGAGATAAAACATGAAAATCCACCTGCTGTAGCCAAGCAGACTCTCATTGGATGAAGTGTAGGGACTTTTTTTTTTAAGATTTATTTATTTATTATATATGAATACACTGTTGCTGTATTCAGACACACCAGAAGAGGGCATCAGATCTCATTACAGATGGTTGTGAACCACCATGTGGTTGCTGGGATTTGAACTCAGGACCTCTGGAAGTGCAGTCGGTGCTTTTAACCACTGAGCCATCTCTCCAGCCCAAGTCTAGGGACTCTTAATGAAGATTTAAGGGAAGATGTGCATGGACAAAAATATAGCAAAGACTGAGAGATAGCCACCCAACTGTTGGGTTGAGTTGTTGGACTGATTTGTGTTGATGTGGGTCCCATGTCTGTCTCACCACAGGGTTATGGCCACTAGTGGAGACAGAGAGACAGGAAATTGACTGTGCTCTTTTCACACGAGGTGCTGGGTGAGCAGGAGTCAGGCTATGTGAAGCCTCAGGACTACACTCCGGGCGGGGGGGGGGGGGGTGGAACACAGTCTGAGGTCCCTGGGGAGCTGGAACTAGCTTATCTTGTTCTCAGGCTCTTGGGCCCCCAGGCACTGCTGGGGGGCCATGGAAGCGCTGAGAATGAAGTGGGGCATACAGGCTGGATTGGCCCGCAGCCGAAGGGGAGAAAAAGGGAAAGAGCTCCAGATGCACCCTGTGGGGATGAGAGTTCTTGGCAGCTTGCTGCTGTTGGCTTGGCTGGCTTGGGTTAGTGGTCTCTGTGGCTGGGAACACAGAGTTCTGTGGGAGATTAGGTGGCAGCTCCATAGATGAAGGCCTGCTCCACTGTTCGCCATGGTGGATTTCAAAGAAGAGAAACAGTCCATGGTCTTAAAATGTTTATTGTCAGGCAGAAAGAAGATGAAAACTAAACCCCAGTTTCCTCAGGGGGAGGGGCTAAGGTTAAATACCTTTTGCAGAGCGGAGGGTCTGGGAAGGAATGTTTAATTGACTACACCCCTCTGGCCTTTAGGTATCTCATTAATATGGAAGTATCAAGAGAAAACACTACACAGGCTGGAGGAGTAGCACAATTAAGCCAGAGGGGTGAGGAGGGTTTTTGGTGGGGTTTGGGAAGACAAGGGATCATTGAACCAATTAATTGTTCCACAGATTGTATAGTTTGAGGGTAATAACATCAGTTTAAAGCAACATTTGATTAATCTAGATGGACATCATGTTTTCTTTACTAACGTGTAACTTCCCCCAAGTTCAGTAGCCATTTGACTTTGGCAAGAGAGTTCATCTGTAGCTGGAAGGTCCAAGTCTGTCCTCTGTAGGACTCAGCGCATGTCTCTGGATCTCAGCGTGTGTCTTAGGAGTCTTCAGTCAGATGAGATGTCTGGAGGAGGGCAGCTTTGTTGTCCCAGCCAGGTCCCAGGAGATGGTGTCGTCTCTAATGGATTTGTGGGAGCAGCACCCAATGACTGGCCTAACTTGAGATTCATCCCATGGGCAAGTACCAATCCCTGACACTATTAATGATACGCTGTTATGTATACTTCAATATATCCATGTGTATAGACACATACACATGTACATATACAGATGTGTTCAGAGACAGGGTCTACATATGTCACTATATTGGCACATGGTATAAGAAGGATTATAAATTCCTGATTACAATGGAGTATATGAAGAATATTTTAAATTTAGTAATTCAGTTATAAACACATATTAAGATATTTCAACATAAAGGACCAAATAAAGAAATTCCCTTGTTATCTTTAAACTCTATATTATTGCTCCGTGATGAAGATAAACTGATTTCCCACAGACAAAGTTTCCTGGCAGCACAAATGTAGCTCTGCCCCAGTGGCAGCAGCCCATGAAACCAGTGTGTACTTTAATGACTTTAATGACGAGCCCTGGCCATTCTCTTCTCTTGACCCATGAAACAACTGGAAATAGCCCAAAGACACACAGACAGAGATGGACAACAATTTCCCAGAAGTAAATCCCATTCAGCTTGTACTTTGGAACAATTGATTAGCCCTGACACTTGCACAATCTCTCAACAAAGGTCATGCAGAACCTGAACACCATCATGGCAGAGTCTCCGGGTCTCATCACCATCTTCCTTCTGGGATATCTACTCAGTACTGAATGTGCAGGTTTGTTTCCTTTTCACGGCTACACTGAATATGCTTCTCTTTTAGAAACAGAAATATTTAGATCTACCTTTATCAAGTAAAGCAAGATTCCATGATGTGACAGAAATAGTTTCTATTGTAGCAGGCAGCATGTCAGCTGGTAACTCTGGCTCTGTGGTAACTTCAGTTTTAATATTGAAAAAAATGAACTAGATTTACAGTGTTTGTGGTGCATTTTTATTTAATAGATACAGTTATTCTGATGATTTGACAATATAATTCCTCTTAAAATTTCTGTGTCCTTGGTTTAAAAAAATGAAAGTTGGAATGTCTTAACAAAGAAATTGCAGAATAAGCAGGAAAACATGTTATTTTATGATTTTAGACTCTCCACCTTGAAATCAAAAGGGAAAACACCAAAGCCACAATGGTTTATTTACATAAAAAGTCTTGAATCTATGTGTTTTCCAATGCTTTAGAACTAGATGGTAAGGCATAGTTATAATGTCTAAAAGTATATACTTATAATTTAATTTCTCAGCTAAAATTGGAAGATTAAGCTTTTGTTACTAAGTTGCTATCTGCCATGAAAGCTTTTCCATAGATAGAAGTAAATCAGCTCATCTGTCATACATGTTTAGAGAACCATAATTCTCAGAGGCCTCCCTAGGGGGTAAAAGTAAGTATACAAATGTCTAGAAAAGGGAGGAGCTTAGTTCATGTAAAATACAACACGTCAGATTTTTGTTTGGTTTCTTTTTTTCTTTCTTTTCTTTTTTTTTTTTTTTGCAACAACAATGAGGTTACTCCCCAGGGAAAGCCATGCATGAAGAACTTATGCATTTAGACAAACAGCCTGCTCACCCCAGCTGCATTTATCACACTTACTAGTCAACCTACTAAAATCAAACAACTGACAGTACCAGGATTAGGGGCACCAACCCTGAGCATCCCCAGAAAACAGGCTGGTCTCCTGGTTCCTACTCCAGACATGATGTCAACTGTGCAATCAGACTGAGAAGCTGAAATGATGGCCTGAGAATGTAAAGGTTAAACTGCACTAGGAAAGTAGGTAGAGATGAAAAGTACATGTTGGGAAACTCATTATGTGGACCATAAAGGTAGGTCATTCAACGTATTGCACCAGATTGACCTATGTGAGAACAAATGATCCAAGCACTCTCTTAGAAAGATCCAAGCACATCTTCTTGGTGAGAGAATCTCAGATGTAAAATGATAGAAAAAAATCACGATTTCAGAGCTGGGGCAATAATGACCCGAGATAATCCTTACAGGGTGTTAAATATATGATCCTCAGACACTACTGAGGATAAAAGCAAAAAGATTTTAGAATCATTTTGGTCAGGGAACCAGGAAATGTCCGTGGCTGGGGGTGGGGGTGGGGGTGGAGGTGGGGACTAAGTATTCATGTAACACTCTCTTCTGTTAAACTGTCCTAGGTTTTAGAATGGAGAGGCCACATGTCCATAACTACTGCCTTATTGTGCCAAATAGGAATTTGGAAATCAAAATTAGTCTGTGAAATGAATTTGGGTTTACAATGTATACAAATCAAAATTGTCTTTCATGCATTCAGGTATTAGTCCATACTGTTATAGTACATGGTACCCGTGACAAGATAGTAGTTACAGACATAAACAGGTTCTGTTCTCTACCTAAAGCATGCTTCATCTGGTTTGAATATTGACTATTAGAAGAAGCAAGGCAAGAAAATGAGGTGGGACAGATCATCCAAAAAGGGTCTGAAGCTAAAGAAAGGGAACAGTAGAAAGCAATGTGGAGGTGTAAGTGTAAGAAGCACAGTCCTCGCTGTTGTACCACTCAGTCTGAAAACACTATAAGGAACTGGTGAGGCTCCAGGCTAGGAGTCCAACCTTAAGTCTCTTGCAATCATCCAATGGAAACAAAACAACTTAATGTGGACAGTAGGAATAGAGAGAGGACTGACAATTTGAGTGGTAATTATAAAATAGTGCTTATATGATTTAATAGCCACATGCATATGAAAAGTTTGGAGAGACATACATGGAGGGTCTAGGGGTTGAAGATAATGATATCAACTCAGTACAGGGTCTATAGTCTGACTTCTGACTGTAAATACAGGCTGATCCTTTATTGTGTAACAAGCAGTCAGGAAATACATGAAGTCAAAAAGTTTCTTTACATGGTTACTACCAATGATGATGATGGTAATTTCCTTGCACAGAGATCAGTAAGAAAGTAAAGACACTTTAAAAGTGTGTAGAAGAGCTGGAGGAGGGAGAAAGCTAAGAATGAGGAGGGAGAGCTAGCATGAGCAACATGGGAAGAAAGTGAGTACCCAGGAGACACAAGTCTCTAATTTATCTCAGAGATCCCATCAACATGATGATGAGGTACATACCCTTACACTACTGTTACATTCATTTTAAATTTTAAAAGATTAATATTCAGACATTGTATGGGTTGTTCATGTTCATGCAGTCAGTAAGAGTTAGCTACATGGGATTCAAGGCATACATACATGTATATACGCTGAGAGAGACAGAGTGACAAAAATACATACAAAGAGGAAGAGACAAGAAGGAAAAGGAAGAGGGCAGAAAACTGAAATCTAAAGATTTCGATTCTCAAAAAAGCAAAAGTGTACTACAGAGTAGGCAGTCATAGCTTTAAAAAAAAATCATGAATTTCAGTGAAATGCTTACATCACTGGCATTCATATGCCAACTAAAGACATCATGGACCTGAAGATAAAGCCAATTATGCCAGATTGTTCCTCGTTATCCCATGATAAGCATTGGAGTCACATTTGCAGCTGGCCTACAGTTGGGATGTTGTTGTTGTTAATATATTTTCACAAAATATTTTAATCATATTCTTTCCCCCTCCCCGAACTTCTCCCAGGTCCTTTTCATCTCTCTACCTATCCAACTTCATTCTCTCCACCTCAACTCTCTCTCCTCTCTCTGCCTCCCTCCCTCTCTCTCCAAACAAAAACAAAATGAAAATCAAACCAAACACAAACAGGTTTCTGTTCTTCTCAGGATATTTGTTGCAAAGCCACTGGGAGACAGCCTAACCAGGGGAATGATGGCTCACCTTGGAAGGATCCTATACTGAGCTATTTTCAAGTGATGACAAAGTGTGAACTTAACTGCTTAGTTGAGAACGTTCTTTTTCATCCAAAGTTAAATACAAACACAACTGAAATGTGATCTTTTATTATTGTCACTCTACGGATTAAAAATAAAATTGAATTTTAATTTCTAAATTTCTATGTGTATACAGTACTGTGAAAAGATCAGAGTTTTTGGCTCTATGCCTCAAAGAGAAATTAACTATGGAATTTCTTGAATCAAAAACAAACCTTTTCTTTAAAAACATATTTAGTTTTCTGAGTGTTTTTTTTTTCCTAAAACTAAAGAGCTGTACTTTTACATTTCAGTTTTCCTTGATCGTGAAAATGCTACCAAAATTCTTAGCCGTCCAAAGAGATATAATTCAGGGAAACTGGAAGAATTTGTTCGAGGAAACCTTGAGAGAGAGTGTATAGAAGAAAGATGTAGTTTTGAAGAAGCACGAGAAGTTTTTGAAAACAATGAAAAAACTGTGAGTATATCCACATCATACCTGAATAACATGTTCCACAGCAAAAGATGCAAAACCTCAATTTTCAAAAGGAGTGTGAGACTAGAGAGATGACTCCATGTTTAGGAGCTCTGGCTGCTATTCCAGAGGACACAGGTTCAAATCCAAGCATCTAGGAAATCCAACACTCTCCTCTGCAGCACACAGCCTAGCCGATAAGGAGAACGCCACACTCAGGATTCTTCTGACAGCAGTTTATTGTTACAGCTCTTTTAGATGGCAGTGAGGCGAGGGACCCCAAGCCCCAAAATCCTGTGGCTTATATAGAGCCTTAGGAGACGTGCCACACACTCATTGGCTCTTATGATATCGCCAAATTAGCATACTGGTTTTCGCGCCTTGCGCAGGCGCACAATCAAGCAAAGCTCCCAAGAAGAAACAGGAAACAGGAAACCGGGGCCATCTTGCAATGGCGAACGCGGCTCCTGACACTCCTCTGACCTCTTTGAGTAGAACATACACATGATGCATGTATACACACAGATAGGACACTCATACCGTAAAACAATTTAAAAAGTATTTTAGATCAATTATTAAAGGAAAGAAACTTGTATTTAAAATCTTAAAATATCAGTTTGTATCATATGTCACAGATATTATAAAAGGAAAGAAATCCACATCAAAATACTTTAAACATTCTCATTAAGCTGTCCTTTTTCCTTACAGAATGAATTTTGGAAGCAGTATGTTGGTAAGCAATTCATTTTATTTCCTAGCTGTTATATGAAACACTTGAGAATTGTACTTTTTTTTCTATATATAAATAGAAGTTGTACAGTCTCAGTTTTAAAAAAAAATTTCAAATGCAAGTAGAAAGCAAAACAATTGCATCTTCAAGCTAAATGAACATTTGTTGTCACTAATGCACTCAGAGGTGATGATTGGCATTGTTGACCATGTTAAATCCTCATGATTGTAATTGTTTCCAAAGCCCTCCATGTCTTGACCTAGCATCTCTTCTTGTTGCCTTTCTGACCACCTCTACTACTGCTGCCCTCATTCCACAAAGGGGCTCCTTGCACGCCCTAGCAGTGTTCCCATGTTAGAGGCATTATCTGGCTATATCTGTGAGCTGACTCTTCCCAGCTTCTTCAAAGCTAAGTTCCTTACCTTGCCCAGGGACTTGTCCAAAATTCCACCAGTTCAATAAGTCCTCCCTTGATGAGGTGTTAATATTCCAACCTGCTCCCTAGTAGCTCTGTCATTTTAGACACTTGTGTCCTGCTCTATTATTTGCATATATGTAATGAAATATCTTTGGCATGAGACCCAACACTAAATGTATGATTTTTTATGTGCATATATGTGTTATATGAATATCTTGATATATTTTGAAACATGTTGTCTGAAGATCCTGTCATACAATCATTTTAATAATTTTGTTTACGAAATAATTTCACAGCATGGCACTTTCCACTTGCAGCACCACATTGGTACCCAGTTTTTGATTTTGGAGTGATTTGAAATTTGAGCTTCCAGATTGAGGATATTCAACCTGTAGCCCTTTTTCAACAGTGTCTTGTTCATTTTCCCACCCTTCTAGAACTCTAGCATCATTTTGGCAGGACTCAGTAGCTTCAACTTCTTGATAGGCTCCTAACACCTACAACACTATCTACAATGGAGGCACTCAGGAAATCTCGGCCCAGTGAACTGACCCAAAGGAAGAAATCCAATACTTGAACAATAACCAATTTTATTATTTATATCATATTTTTGTACATTTTTAAAGTTTGTCCACAAAGACAAATGTCAAAATGTTTGAAAATCCAGAAGTTGGATTTTAAGGGGCGTTTCACAGGCTGACTTCTTTCAGAGTATCTGCTTGGCTAGAACAAATGAACTTACTCTATTCGCTCAGCTCCATCTACTTGAGGTCTGTTCGATTTTCTAGAATTCCATTTCCGGAGAAACTACTAGAAAATCTCATAACTCCCTCTTGTTTCTCCACTTTCCATTTGAAGTTGTAAAAGAGGTTCTCTTTGGCCTTCCTTATTTTTTAAAAGTGAATGCTACCAAGCCCACTTCTGAGTTGACTCACAAATTTCATGCAAACTATTTATACTCAAGTTAAATCTTGGAAGCTTAACACTTGTTTTTAAATGCAAACCAAGGGGTTAGGGAAGAGATAATTCCTGTGCTTTCTATTGCTTTAGTAAACACATAATCCAAAGCCACTCCTAGCGGAAATAGATGATTTGGCTTTCTCTTGCTGCTGGTCACATTGATGGAAGTCAGGGCAGGAACTCAGGGCAGGAAGTAGGAGCAATAAAAGCAAACATGGAGGAATGCTCCTTACTGGCTTGCTGGGCTATCTTCTTTACACAACCTAAGAGTGGCTTGGCCCTCACACTGCAATCACTAATGAGGAAAAATGTTTTAAAGGCCAATTGATGGAGGCATCTTCTCAATTGAGGTTCTTTCTTCCACGATGACACTGGCTTATGTCAAGTTCACAAACAAATAACAAAAACTGTTCAGCCAACATAGATGGAAAACCTTACTTTAATCCTCATAAGCCAGCGTTTTTGTTGTTTGTGTGTATTTGGTATATACAGTTTCAGGACTAACCACTTTGTATTAGAGAAACAATTGGCAGGCTGATACTTAGAGAGGTAATTCTCTCTCTCTCTCTCTCTCTCTCTCTCTCTCTCTCTCTCGCTCTCGCTCTCGCTCTCGCTCTCTCTCTCTCTCTCCCTCCCTCCCTCCCTCCTCTATCACTCCTTCCCTCCCGCCTTCCATTCCTCCCTCCTCCCTTCCTCCCTCTCTTAGCAGTTGCCTATAATTGTTTTTCTAGGGGTGAGACTTTTTTTTCCTTTCTACATTAACATGTCCATTGACACTGTCACCATTCAGATTTTGCTTGTACAGCCATTTCTAGGAAAGACTGTTTCACAGCTTCCTAAAAAGACTTCCTGGTGTTCCAACTCTTATAATCTTTCTGTTTCCTCTTCTGTGATGCTCACTAAGCCATACATGCAAGAACTGTGATACAAATCTATTTACTAGAAGTAGGCCCCCTGATCATTGATCTTTCCATTGTGTCCAGTTGTGGCTCTCTGGGATGGTCTCCATTTGCTGTACAGAGAAGCTTATTTTGATGAGGTATGGTAGCTACACTTAGCTGTGGATATGAGGAGAAAATTTAGAAGGTAGTTAGGGATTATGCTGGTCTAGCAAAGTGACAGTAGTAGGATCTCTTCTAAGAGCCATGACCTCACTAACCCCGAAACCATATAGACACAAAGAACAAAAAGTGGCCCAGCAGGCTGTAGTTAAATATTTTTGCATGTATGTTTATGTAACAATAATAATCAAAGAAAAATGAATTATCAGTTTGAATGTGGGGAGTATGGAAGGGGTTTGAGGAAAGGGTTTGAGAAGGTTTGGAGGATACAAGGGAAAGGGGGAAAGTGTTGGAATTATATTTTAATTAAAAGGTAGTAAAAAATAATAAAAATAAAATAAATGCCAAAAATAAAAGCTAGGTCTGAGTGGTCCTTGCCTATACTCCCTGCACTGAGAAGGAGGTGACAGAAAATGCTCTGAGGCTTGCTTCCAAGCCGGTTTAGCCTAATCAATTTTCTCCAAGTTCTCTGAGAGAAACACAATGCAATGGCTTTTCCTCCCATTCAAAAAAACAGTGTAAGAAGTGAAAAAACACACCGAGAATTGACTTATACATACACATATATTTATGTACATATATACATACGTAAATACACACACACTGGGAGAGAAAGAGAGAGAGAGAGAGAGAGAGAGAGAGAGAGAGAGAGAGAGAGAGAGAAGAAATCAGTGCTACAGTTAGACTCATGGTCCCTTCACACTGCCCATCCTACACACACTCCAGCCCCAGCCCCAGCCCCAGCCCCAACCCCAGCCCCCAGCCCCAGCCTCAGCCCCCAGCCCCTGCCCACGAAGCGTACTTTGAAGTTTGGCAATGGCTTTCCAGGTCATCGAAGTGCAATATTTACTATACCTTGATTACAAATACCCATGAGACGTCAAGGACATACTACTGTCATTACTCTTTTCAGTACAAAAACTTAAACAACACAAGTAAGAACAAAAAAGCAACAACATCCATACTTGTTTTCACATGTAGTTAAGATTCCTACCTGTCACAGAATTAGCCTGTACTAATCAGAAACTGCTTGGGCCCAGGCTCCCCACTGCTATGTCTGTCTGAACAATGAATACAGTTCACAAAAGCAATTTATAAAATACCTATCCCATTCAACCCTCACAGTAGTTCCATTATGAATTCTGTTTCACAGAGAAGGAAACAGGCTTAGAGGGAGTAAGAGCTTTGCCTTGGATCACCCAGCTGGGAAACCACAAGACCTAGAAAGGAACCCAACTTCTCTTTGAACCAATGCTTTCTTTCACTATAACATCTTATGATCTTGAAATCTGAATGTTGTTGGTTGTTGTTGTTCTCCTCCTCCTCCTTCTTTATAAGGGTTTCTTTATTTTCATTTTATGTGTATAAGCATGTCATCTGAATAAGTGTCTGGATACCACATATGTGACTGGTAACTATGGAAACAAGAAAAGTGGTATCAGATTCCCTGAAACTGTAGTTATGGACTGCAATAAACAACCACGTTGGTACTGGGAACTGAACCCAGGTACTCTATAAGAGCAGCAAGCGCTCTTAACCACTGAATCATCTCTCCAGCTTCAGAACCTAGTAATCTTAAAAGAGAATCTCACATGGCAGGGTCTTGTCTCCTGTTGTCTTTGACCCCTACTAACTATGGCTTTCTCCTGGCCTACAGTACACACAGCAAAGGAACACTAAATTCAAAAGAAAATGACACTCATTTTGAAGATATGTCTCAGCAAATGAGTTCCCTGTGTGGCTGGCTGCAAGCCCAGACCCTTTCAGTAAAACACCCTAAATAATTCAGATTCATTGGTCTATAATATAAAGCGCAAATGTAGCTCGTTTTTAGACTGGTCTTGAACATCAATAATAATAAACCAGAGATAATGTATTTTGTTTTCATAGAATTGGAACAAATTGCAGTATCTGTGCAAAAGCACATTGGATCAAGGGGCAGAGAGGGCAAGGTCTAATTTTTACAGCAATCCAATTTTCCAGAGAGTTTATTTCTGAAAAAGGATACTAGTCCCATAGTCAACAGACCATAGACACATGCTTCCATCAGAGAATAGTGAACGTGGTCATCTACACAATAAATGTCAAGGGGTTTGGCTATAAAGTATGACTAATTAGAAATTTCTCTTTGATTCTTCCCATGTTTCTCTCCTTCATACCATTTCATCTGGTAGTTTTCTTTCTCATATGAGGAGTCTTACAGACATAGAGTTTTTCTATAGCTCAAAATACGTACCCTCTCCTTCTGGCTGGGTTCATCCTATCCCTTGATGCTTTCTTAGTAGCTGGACACCAAGAAACCAGACCTAAAGGTTTCCTTCTGTACCTGAGTCTTCTCCACTTGCCTATTCCTTCTTCCTGTTTTTATTTTTGTTTATTTGTTTGTTTTTTGTTTGTTCTAGTATCAGCATTTTCAAAGGCTCTGTAAATGTAGAAACTTTGGAAAACACAGAATGCAAACCGGAAATGTATTTCTAAAGTTCCCCCAATAGTACCTTTAAGCTTCTGATGATACACTGAGCATGGTTGCCTACTTGGAACCTAACTGGTATGCAAAAAATGGTCATCTTTAAGTTTCTGGCAACTTTACTGTTGTCACAGCCCTTTACTTCATATGACAGAGAAACATTAAAAGGCAATGCAAGGAAGTAGATATATTTGCCATGTGCCTGGGCAACCAGTCCATGAGTGGAAACACTTTACTGTCTAACACAGCTTGTTGTGCAAGACCTGCAATAAGATGTCCTCATATGAAATATATATAGTATTTGTTGAAGTGGTTCAATTTAATTATAGTTAACTTGTTCCCATTACATGAAGAGACTCTGACATTCTTTCTCATTGTATGCTGATATAGTATTTCCATACAAACAAATTTCCCCGTCCTTCCTTGGGTTATATAGACTGTGCATGCCTCCCTCTGTGAAATTTCCAAGGATGGCATTAGCCTGAAAACCTTTGCTGCAGTGACTTTTAGAAACTTGGATAAAACCAGGTACATCGCCGATATGCAGGTAGCTTGCAGCTCAGTAGTTCTCTGATACTAGAATCAGAATCCTACCCTCATAAATCTGTTCAGAGGAGGACTGGGCATGTTAAGCAGCTCATCTGATAATTCAGTTTCTTAACCTGTCTTAAAGATGGAGATCAGTGCGAATCAAATCCTTGTTTAAATGGTGGAATATGCAAGGATGATATTAATTCCTATGAATGTTGGTGCCGAGTTGGATTTGAAGGAAGGAACTGTGAATTAGGTAAGTAACCTTTTATTTATTCATGGTTCAAAGTTTCCTTTTTAAACCAGATGAAATAAAAAATTTAAATATTTATATACCCCACAATTCTCTTAAAACACATTTACTATGCTTATAAACATTTACTTTCTCTATAGTCACTTTCTAGGATATGAATTCGGGGTAGGATTTAGAGGTAATGTTCCATTCCTTTTCTGTACTAATCCTTAATCTGTCCTCAGGACCATTATTAGCCCCATTTTATGAAGAAGACTTCAGCTCAAATATCAAACAAAGAAATAGTTGAGCCAGGAAGTGAACTTCTTATACTGTACTCAAAACTCTGAGAAAACTGCACCCATAAAAAGATTTGAACTCATGACTGAGTCGCTGTGGATTTAGATAAAGGAAGTGGATAGCCTATAGGGTTAGACAGACCTCCTATGACATAAGAACCCTTCCAGATGAGCAAAGCCTTTTATAAGTTAAATGTGTTTTAAAACTCAGAGGTTGTTCCTTGATTCATTGTACTGATCATATCAAAGAGTAACAGAAGAAAAAATTATCTTGCAAATGTACGATTTTTGTTTACCTTCCTGGAATATTTCTTTTTTGTGATTTTGGTCATTTGAGCAGTAAACCCCAAAATCCTTTATCCCCTTGGTTACTGCCTCTGGATGCAGTCTTGATGACATTGTAGTTGAGAGAAAAACATGGGGCCAAGAAAAGATGCTGCACTCTGAAATTCTGGGAGGATAGACGTGCAATCTGAGGGAAAGAATCTCACACCACAGGCTACATGGCTAAGGATAAAGAGTAGAGAAGTAGCAGGACACTATTAAGGCAATATATCCATCACTCTGACACATGAACAAGGCATAAAATGAAATGAAAGGCAGCAGCTGCACAGGTCCTATTGAGAAAGAGGATGAAAGTCCCTGTAATATTGTTCAGTGCCCAGGGGAAGTTCATTGATCATCTTCCTTTGAGATCTAAAAGATCTCAGAATAAAAAGAAAAATTGAAAGGACAAAGAAATCTAAAGAAGAAAAAGAAGAAGAAGAAGGAGGAGGAGGAGCAGGAGGAGGAGGAGGAGGAACGTAAGTGGGTGAGCTAGCATACTCAGGCTGGACTTACATTTGTTTAGGATTTCTGGTGTGGCGATAAACTGCTGCTTGAGTTCCCACTCCTGGGGGTGTGTTAATTGGTTTAACATCTCTAACATGCCATTTGGTCTGAAAAATTATAATTTCAAATTCCAAATCAGGGAAATTCAGTCCTCATATTCGAGATACATACAGGAGTGCTTTCAAGAGTTACTGTGAAACCATTGAAGTGAAGGGCATGAATATCTCAGTCTTTGCTGTAAGTGTAAGTCACAGTGTAGTAGATGCTAATTGTGAACATAAAGGTTGGGCTGGAGAAATGGCTCAGCAATTAAGAGCATTGGCTGCTCTTCCAGAGGACCTGGGTTCAACTCTTAAAAGCTACATGGTGGCTCACAACTCTCTGTAACTACAGTGCCAGGGGATCTAAAGCTCTCTTTTGACATCTGCAGGCACCAAACATAAGCATGGTGCACAAATTTACATGCAAGTAAAAAAATGCATGTGAAAATATAATAATAAAATACATTTTAATTTATAAAATTAAAAAAACATAAATCTCTACCTAGTTCAATGTTTATTTAGTTTCATTTTATGTTTATTCAGTTTCATTTTATGTTTAAAGATGTTTCCTATCCATCTGTGTACCCTGTGCATGCAATGCCGACAGAGGCCAGAAGATGGCCTGGGATCCCCTGGAACTGGAGTAAAAATTGGCTGTGAGCCTCCTTGTGGGCTTTGAGAACTGAACTTGGTTCATCTGAAAAAGTAGCAAATGCTCTTAACCAATGAGCCAGTTCTCCATCTCTCTATCTTGTTTTAAAAGGTAATTTAAAAGAAGGAAGAGAACACCATCAAGGAATGTGAACACAGGCTTAGAGTTCTATAATAGGATGCACTGTGATTGGGGAGGTTATGGTCCACAGAGAAAAGTCTGAAATTGGCGACATCTCAATACTCCTTGGTTCCCACATTTCTGTTTGGTCAGGGCTCTAGCTGTACTGCAGCTGCCACCACGCTTAGCCTCTAGGGCATATTGATCAGATCCAACCAATTTGAGAAAGGGTTTTAAAAAAAAATCTTTTCAACTCAGCTGATTCAGAAACAAAATGGGAATTCTATCAGAATACCCTTTATCTCAGATACTAGAGGAGAGCAACAAAAAAAAAAAAGCATAGACAAATTCCCATTTAAGCTTCTTGCCTCCAGCTGAACTAAACACAAATCTGAAAACTCACAAGGCACCAGAGTGTAGAGGAATGTGGGCCCGTGCCTTACCTTGTCTTAGAAAAAAAAAAAAAAAAACGATTTCCACTATTTCGACCCTTTCCTTTCCTTTCCTTTCCTTTCCTTTCCTTTTCCCCTGTCCATTAGACAGGCTCTTAGTTGCAGGAGTAAGGAGCAAATATTTGTGGCATGCTTTCTAGTTAGGAAACAAAGAATTAACTAGCTACTGGGTTCCTTTGGTTAGAATAAATATCTTTGAATTTCCTCTGCCACAGAAGAAATCCAAATGTCTAATGGGCAGATCAAGGTCTGCAAGAATCTAGTCATCCTTCCCTCCTGAAGTATGCAGAAAAACAAAGTGGAAAGAAAAAAAATTACAAAGAATGTTCTCTGAGGGTCTTTTGTTGTTTGTTTGCTTGTTTGTTATTTTGGTTTTTTAGTACACTACAGACCCAACTATCTCATTTAATATGTATTTTGGGGTTGGGAAAAATGTTGAGGTTAGATGGATAAAATGTTTTCTGGAAAACTTGTTAAACAAAACAAACTTTTGTTAAGGCTCTGGTGAGCAACCCTCTATCAGGAAGAGAAAGAAAACACATGCTTTAAAAGGTTCATCAATGAATATTCTAGGTACCAAGTTCAGCCTTGGGACTAAGGAAAACCTGTCCCCAACCTAGCGTGTGGCATCTAAGTGCTGGATAATTGATTGAGTTCAGTTCTGTTTCTCAGGTCCTGCTCTATTGACCTGTCCCCTGGAATTTCTTGTGCTATAATTCTATTTCTAGAATCCCGAACCTTTTGACTGCAGGCAAAAGCATGCTGATGTTACAGCAATACATCCATCCCACCACATGCACCAAACAAGTCAAAGATCAAGAGTAGCAGCAACATGCTGGGCCAGAAAGGGCAATAGCACGCAGGAAAAAGATTGAGAGGTCTGGTTGCTTAACCAAGGACACAGAAGCAGAATAAAAAAAATCACATCAAGTTTATTCATTCTCTTTGTACCAGCTCTAGTCAAAACTATTCTGTTCTCCCCACTCACCTCTGTTAACTTATCACAAGTTCATACTGATGGAACATTTTCTACGGGTAATATTTGATTTGGCTGAACACTTTAGTTTTGCTTTGTAGCAACAATATAATAGCCAGGAACAAAAAAATGAACCAGAGATGTTATCACCACTCACAAGGAGAAAGAGCTTCAAAACTAAGGAAACTGCAAAAGACCAGATTGTAACGGCCCATTCTGCTGCTCCGGTCTGTGGGTCAGAGTCTAGCAAGAGAGAGAGTGGGGACAGAGATGCGAAGAATGGAGACGAGACAGAGTCTGATCTGAAGACGGGACAGAGTCTGCTCTGGAGACAGAGTCTCCTGCTTTCTCTCCTCAAGTCTCTCCTTTTATATCTCTCCTCAAGTCTCACCTTTAATCTCTCCTTGAGTCTCGCCTCGAGTCTCTCCTTGAATCTCTCAAGTGCTGGGATTAAAGGTGTGTGCCACCACTACCTGGCCTTGATTGAAAGGAAATCATGGGTATATCAAGATAATTATCAGAGCGTGCTCAGCTGTTGTAGGCTGTTGAAAACAAGTCTCTTGTCAGGGTATATGGCTCAAGATGGCTGCAAAGATGATAGCCGCTTTCTACTCAGAGTCGGCTCCCAACGCCAGATGCCATCTTTTTTATCATAAAGTTAGTGGACTAATGGTAGCAAAAACAAAATCTCATGTCAGTTCCTTTATTCCCTTCCCCTGATAATAGTTTATTTCCCTCCCCCATTTATTAGACTATGCAATTAAAATAAATAAACATACAGAAAAGATTTTGTATATGAAGGTAGTAAAAATATCAATTATATTTATACCATAATAAACAGAAAATACATTTTGGAACAGTGTAAGAATTGAATGCTTAGCAATAAAAGAAAGATGTACAAGTACTCTACACATACTCTGGCTTCTTTAGCTACACACAAAGACACAAACACACATACATATTTTTAACAAATAGTAGAATAGGTGGATGCAAATGTATCAATACAATGGACTACTACACAGCAATCTAAATGAACTATTGGTTTACAAAACTGCATAGATGAATCCCACAAATAAATTGCTAAAACAGAAGAAGGTATGTGCTGTTTATTGAAGCACAGGTAATAACTTTTGTAAAGGAGGAAGGGTAGACTGGTTGGAAGGAAACATTATAGGACTTGGGCAGTTGACTGTGACGGATTTCAACAGGTGTACTTACTTTTTAAAACTTCACACAAAAGTTTTACTGATTTTCCTGGATTTTTGTTTTACTTTAAAAAATATGTTTCTCAGATGGCTATAAGCTAATGTAAACAGCCAGCCTTTGTGGAAATTTACAAGCCTGAGAAGTCATAGACCTTGTAAATAGGTAGCCTGGGCAGACAATACCAACTTAGATAAGGACAAGCGAGTCATAGGCAGAGTCATAGTGAATTGTCCCCGAACCTTCACCCAGCCGATACCCAGCTCTGAAAGATATCTGTATTCCTCCTGAACACCCACACTCCAGTGTCATTCCCTTCCCCATATCCTGCCTTTCTGTGTTTATAACCCCTGTGTGAATGAATTACAATTTGAGAAAAAATAAATTATAAAAAAATATGTTTCTAATCATAGTTCATGGTTTAGTTAAAGTACACTATCCAAATATTTAGTTGTACACATCAAAATATTGCTGACACCATCATCGTGCCTTACTGAGAATCTTATTTTACCTCATTTTTCTTTTATTAGCTCTAGGCTCCCAGATTGTTCCAACTTCTGTTTAATGCATTCATGAGCCAATAGTTCCATGTACTTTTCTTGAAGTGTATGTCAGATGAGCCATTATGTTTTTCTTTTCTTTTCTTTCTTTTAGATGCAACGTGTAACATTAAAAATGGCAGGTGCAAGCAGTTTTGTAAAAATAATCCTGATAACAAGGTAATTTGTTCCTGCACTGAGGGATACCAACTTGCAGAAGACCAGAAGTCCTGTGAGCCAGCAGGTCAAAATCTAAATAAGTTCTTAAAAGAAAATTTGCATTTGAATCTTTAGCATATAAACTATACTATTTTAGGCTTTTTAAAAAGGATTTATTTATTTTCATTTTCTGAGTGTCTTGACTGCATGTATTTTTTTATGCTATGCATGTGCAATGCTTGTGGAAGTAAAAAGATGGTATCAGATCCCCTCAAACTGGAGTCTCAGAAGTTTAGTGAGCTAATATGTAGTGCTCACTAATCCAGCATAACTCCAGTTACAACCCAGGTTCAGATCTTCTGCCCCTAAATTACCTTGTTTCAGTACTTGCAGGCATCAACTCCCTTTTGTAATTAAACAAAAGATTAGTATCTTCAAATAAACAAATTAACGTTCCAAATGCCACCATCATCTCATAATTTAATAATTATGTACAGCCTGAATTCTTTTCTGAGTCCATGTTTTTCCCCTCTGATTTCTATATTACAAAGAAATGGATTTCTTTGATCTCTATGTGCAATATTTGAGATTCAGCACATCAAATCAATAATACATTACCATACCATAGAAGACATATAAATACTTGCCTGACTGATAAGTTTCTAGTTAAAAAAAAAAAAGATGCTAAATGTTAAGGATGACTGTTGGAGCCTAACTACTTCAGTCTATGAAAATCACTTCCTGACTTGACTTGTGTCAAAAAACTAAACTTCTATACTTACTATCAGACTAGATCCAGTCACTGTTTGCACTTTCCTAGGCTGATCTGCGTAGTCTTTACAGTAAAGGGAAAGGCAATTCTTCACAGCTGTGTGAGCATGCCACCATGTTGACACCTGACTACTGTATTTAGAACATCTCCACACTCATTGCTTACCTCTGAAACCACAGTTTTGATTCACAGAGAGGGAGACAAGCTTTGTAAGAGTAACAGAAGGAAAATAAAGCATGTAGTATACAAGCCTGAGGACCTGAGTTCAGATACACAGTATATAAAAGCCAGGCAGTGTGAGCCCAGCACTGAAGGGGACAGGAAAGATAGGACCAACCAGAAATGGTGAGTTCCAGGTTCAGTGAGAGATCCAGTCTCAAAGAAGTAATTTGGAGAGCAGAGAAATAAGGGAAGATGTTTGATGTTAACCCCTGGCACATGCAAGCATGGGCACTCATTCCAGCACATACATGTGCCCTCACCCATATAGCATACTTACAAATAAAATACACGCACACTTTTAAAGCAAGCCAGATATAGTTTCTCTTACATTTCCAAAACCAGATCTTTTATTAAATTGGTACATTAAATTGTGAACCATTCTCCTGTAACTGTAGGTTTGATACCTATCTCAGCAATGTACCGGGCAGAGGAAATTAAAGAAAGGGCCAGAATACAAAAGTATGTCTGCTACAAACAAAATGAAGAGTCTCTGATGCTTCACCTTCTGCTGCTTCTTCACATGCACTGATTTACCCGTTCCTTGCCTTAGAAGTGTGTATGTGTTTGTCTATGTGTGTTTATGTGGGGGGGGGGCATGCATACTTAACATTTAAAAAGCTAATTTCTCATGAAGGCAGCTGGCACAGAAGCTTAGTCCTTATAAGCTCTTCTATGTTCTAAGAGAGGAAAAAAATTGAAAAGCACCTCCAACTATTAAGAGTTCTATTTAAATGTAGCCTTAGCTTTAGCAGAGTAACTAGGCCAACCCTAAAATAAGCTGTTCTGCCTTTTGAAAGGCAATGGTCCCTTTTTTCAAGCCATTGTTGATCGTGTGTATTTATGCATAAGTATTTTGAACTAATTTCCTATTTTTCAACCACAAGCTGCCTTCATGATACTTAGCCACGGCTGGTTGCTATAGAAATGTCTGGTACATGGAAGATATCTAAGAGGAGAGCAAAACATGAAAATGAAGTGTGAGGTGACTTTGGCTACAAATTTCCATTTTAGTGGTCCCCAGTGTATCAGTAGATAATTTGTTGGGAAATAAATCAAATGGAGCAGGATAGGGGGAAGACGTGGTTAGATCCAAGTAAATATGGACTTGGAAAGCATATTAGTAACTTATTTGGTAAATTTTAGACAAATATGCAATTGAATCACAAAGATCTCCCTTCAAATACTCCATGTTGGAATCTCTAGTGCATAAATAGTCTACAAAAGACCCTGTTAATAGCAAGTAGTGGGAGCCCTTTATCTTCTCCTGAAAGGAAAGTTCCACAGCATCCCTTCTTCATCTCCATCCTGGGGAAGGGAACTTTGAAGACTTTAATTAAGAAACTAGAGAGAAAGTAATTAGATTTTTTTTAAAAAAATAGTCTAATAAATTTGATTTCGGCACACCTATTTTATTTCTCTGAAGATGATGGATTTCATGTTTCCCATGGAAGCTTTGAAAACTTTACATGAAAATACTACAGTCAGCCTTTTAGTTTGAATATATATATATATATATATATATATATATATATATATATATATATATATATCGACAGACCCAAAGTGACAGTAATGAATGAGGCTCATTCTCATTGTAATTCATTTCTATACGCCACTGTGAAATTTCAGAATATTCTATTTTTTCTATTTTTGTAGTCCCATTTCCATGTGGAAGAGTTTCTGTTTCATACAATTCTAAAAAGATCACCCGTGCTGAGACTGTTTTTTCTAATATGGAATATGGAAATTCTACTGAAGCTGAATTCATTCTGGATGACATCACTGACGGTGCCATTCTTGATAACGTCACTGAAAACAGTGAATCACTTAATGACTTCACTCGAATTGTTGGAGGAGAAAATGCGAAACCAGGTCAAATCCCCTGGCAGGTACTCTATATTGATCATGCATCTAAAGGCAGAATACAGGCCAGCTGAGGAACAGGGCTAGGATATTAGAAAGACCTGTGGGCATTGTGAGAAGTATTTAGGTAAATTGCATCACTCAGCAAAATTAAAAACCCTTACCGGTAAGCATATGGTGAAAGACAAGTCCAGTGGCAGCTACCAGGCAATGGTCAAAAGAATTTGGCATTAAACAAATAGCACAGTAAAATTCCAAACAAACAAGTTGGAACAAACAATAGGCATGTCCATAAATGAGTTCTCTCTCTCTCTCTCACACACACACACACACACACACACACACACACACACACTGGGACTCACTGTACACCCTCAGCCCCTAGGAAAACCAGTAAGTCAGATGGTCTCAAGGCACAGACTAACTGATGGGGATACAGAAAAGGACTCCTGTGGAAAGGATTAAGGCAAACACCAGTTTCTTAGAATAAGTACACGATCTACTGCCACAGTTCTACAAGTCCGGCAGTCTCTCCACATCACTAGGAATTTATTAGGTACACAGTCTCACACTCCACCTCAATCTCCCTGGATTTGAACCACTATGGAGAGAGAGCCCCAGCAATCTGGGTTCCAAGAAGCCCTCCATCATTGTGTAGTTTGAAAACCCACTATGATAAAGGAAACACACAGAAAGCAGCCTCCAAAATGCCAAATAATGGAGTCAATCTACATAGTCCTCCAAGTGTGTTCATCACAGAAACACCATATACAGTTTACCTGTGCATATTGTTTTTATCTAACTAAGAGTTAGATTAGGAGCAAAACCCAGGCCTTAACTATATATTTAACCAAAGCCCAAGTGGTTCCATCTGTGAGGAAGCTCGATGAAAGGAGCCAGTCCAGACCTTGCATAAAATTGGGTGGTCCAATAAAGCAATCAGCACATGCAGCTACTTTACTTAACTGGTTAAAAACATTAAAAAAGTTTTCAGTTCCTTTGTCACCTTTGCCACACTTCCAGTGACTAATGGCCACATATAGTTGGTCACTATTTTACAGGACAAGGCAGGTATTAAAAGAAATTTTCCATCATAACATGTGTTTCTGTTAGATAGTACATATCGTGGTTTAGTCTAGCTTAAAACTCCTTGGGTTCATAATTATAAGTTAGTAGTGATTTCAGTGATTCTTCACACTAAAATATTTTCTCTAATGAAGTATGAACTTCTGATAGCTTAGATGACACTGCAATCATCAAATTAGCTACAATTTAAGGAGGTCAGGTAGATGAGTGCATCTAAATTTCACATTTAACACCACGAGAAATTTCTGAAACTGGCTATGTATCCTAGCTACATGTCTATCAAGAATTCTTTGAAATGTCTGCTACTCTACCATTTTATAATATACTAGATGACAGATATCAAACATTTATTTGGGGATACAGGAAAGTCATATAGACACTAAACACGTGGGCAATAAAATACACTGTGTCTACATTTATATAATGTCTAACCCTCCCTACGGGCACCTTACGAGAGCTCCTTCCCTTATCTCCCATCTTCATTTCCTTTGCTCTCCAGATCTTTATTGTTCTTCACTATTCTTGGTCAAACTAACCCTCTCCAGTGACCTTTCTTTAAACAATCTCCTTGAGTAATGTTTTCATTCTATTTGACATCAGCGTAGCTAATTCTAATTTTGTTTTTTTATTCTCATTCCTTATATCCTGAACTTATATGTGCAAGGTGATTTGCATTAGTTATCTTTCTGTTGCTGTGACAAAGCACCATGACAAAAGGTAACTTAAGGAAGGGGGAACATACTTTGGCTTGTGATTCCAAAGGGACAAGGTTCTATCACAGTGGGGAGGCATGGCAGCAGGAGTTCGAAGCTGAGAGATCATATCTTGAACCACAGACACAGAGCCAGAAAACAGGAAGTAGAGTGAGGCAAGGAAATCTCAAAGCACACCCTCCAGCAAGGCTGCCCCAGCTCCCTAAACAGCACCAAAAGCTGGGAACCAAATGCCTGAGCTTGTGGAGAAGATGTCTTTCATTTCAACCACCTCAGTGGCCCTAATTCCCCAACACCACCAAATTCTATAACTGTGATCCTCCATTCATAAAGCAATTTTGTCCAGAGACTTGTTGACTAAAAATATTATTTCTTCTTAAAATAAAGGAGAATGGTTTTAATCCCAAGATGCTTACATTGTGGTCTTAGCATTGCCCCTCATTAAATAAAATAGGAAAAAAAACAGTTAAACCAGAACTAAAATGGGGGGCACAGTCTCAGTTTAGTCACACAATCTGTATTTTTCACCCACTCTCCTTAGAGCAGATGCTTAGCAGATACCTATGGAGATATTTTCTTAAAGGAATTTTAGTAAATCTGGGAGAGACTACTAGATGGTGGCTGCATCACTTCAACTCTTTTCAGGTCCTGCCTCACTGCAGTCTTATTGTTATTGGACCTGTTGCCTTTTGCTATCAAACCTAAGTAAGATAAAAAGGCTCACTGACAAATGCATGTGCATGCACACATTTAGTCCCCATTTCATTCATATGAATTAAGATTCCTTGCAGCAGTAATCTTCCTGACTGCTTCTACCTGTAAGTCCACAAAAGAGACAGGTATCTTCCCCTGCCCACTCACCCCAAAATCCCTACACACACACACAAGATGAAAACAACTCATCTAAAGCTTGTGTGTGCGTCCATGTATGTATATACACATGCCCACAAGTGTGCACACAGTTGTGTGGTGCTATCACTTGAACCCTGGGCCATACTCATGCTGGGCAAGCAGTATTCTACCGCTAAAATATATAGCCAAGCTTTCTTCTTTTCCAGAGTGGCACTAAGCTATTTCTTGGTTTGAAAGAGAGAATATGACACACGCGCACGCGCACACACATACACAGAGAGAGAGAGAGAGAGACAAAGACAGAGACAGAGAGAGACAGAGAGAGAGACAGAGAGAGACAGAGACAGAGACAGAGAGAACAGAGAGAGAGACAGAGAGAGACAGAGAGAGACAGAGAGAGGCAGAGACAGAGAGAGACAGAGAGAGGCAGAGACAGAGAGAGACAGAGAGACAGACAGAGAGGCTGTCAGTTCCACATATTTTCCTTCCTAGCCAATGAAAGAGCTTTCCACACCAACTTCTGCACAGTTCCTCAGGAAAGACTACTGACTTTTAAAGATAGAGGATTAAAAGGCAGGTTTACAAAAGCCACCTTTAGACAAAGGATGAACGGGAAGAGAAAGTAAGCCTCCTCTCTCTTGTGAGATGATCTACCACATGGCTACTCTGTTACATGAGAGTACTACTTTTTTAAATTATTTTATTTATTTATTCTGCGTGTAGAAATATTTTGCCTGAATGTATGTCTGTGTACTACATCTGTGCCTAGTTCCCAGGGACATCCAGATCCCCTAGAGCTGGAGTTTCAGATTGTTGTGAGCCAAGATGTAGATGCTGGAAAGAAAACCTCTCCTCTACAAGAGCAACAGAGCCAATCTCTCCAGAATTACTAGATTTAATTACAGACAAGACTGCACCCATCTGCTGTGGCCAACGCATTGCGAGAGACTGAGAGCCAGTGCTTTCAATGACCACCATATTAAATCTCTGGTTTTGAAATATGAAACACCATTTGCAACTGTCACCTAGAAAAGTGTCTCAAGTTGCTGATGGTTTTTTTCTAAAGACCTTTCCATTCAGAATTGATTCTTTTGTTAGGGAAGGCAGTTGTAGTCAGAAACAAAGTGAGCACTCAAGAGTGAAGAAATCCCACAAAGAACAAAGAATTTACTTTCATCAGGAATCACCAACAGTTTGAATGAATTAGACATGTTTAGTCTGTTAAAGGGTTTTGGTGGTGCTGGTGGTATTTCAGTAATAGAATGTTTGACTAACATGAGTGTGACCTTCGGTTAAAGTCTC
>NW_021620798.1:681865-687606 GCF_004785775.1 Grammomys surdaster
GGAGAGGGAGAGGGAGAGGGAGAGGGAGAGAGAGAGAGAGAGAGAGAGAGAGAGAGAGAGAGAGAGAGAGAGAGAAGAGGTATAAGTGAGCTATCTACATCTTGCCAAGGTGATGGGGAATAGAATGATACGTGTTTCTTTGTGGGCTTACAGATAAAAGCTGGAGCCAGGTAGTCTGCTCTCAATTAAGAACTCCTTTTTAAATCCCTGACTCAGTTGCTAGGCTGGTCAGCTTTTACCCTGTTTGAGCAAATGTTTTGGCATTGTCAACTGGCAGAGCTCTTCTGACCTCGGGAGCAGTAGGCCTAGCCTGAGAGTTAATGCTCATCATCAGGTGAGAGACCCATGGACACAGGTTAGGGTATTTCAGAAGCCTGGCTACTGTCACTTTCTTTTCTCACCTCATTCCACTTCATTCTCCTGGCTACTGGCCAGGGACTAAATGGCCTGTCTAGACAGACTGGCAGGATCACTTCCTAGGAACTCTAAGGGTTCTGAGCTACACTGCTATCCGGGTTAGGCTCAAACTCCTCCCTCCACCCAGGCCAAAGGTGCAAGCCAGGCAGCAGAGGTGTTTCCTCGGGTTCTTCCACAGTGGGATCAAAGCTTCTTGAAAAAGAAGAAGGGATTCTGAAGGAGCACTTCAGGGGATGAATGGGATGCCAGAGAATTAAGTATACCACACATTAACAGAAACATGCTTTTATTAGAAACTGTATCTAGCTGACTGAGAAAACTAAAACAGCTATATAGGAAAAGCTAAAAGCTTTAGAACATTAGAGGGAGCGAAACACAAACTGTACTGCCATATTACAAGATCACTTCCTCAACAACTCCAAAGTAGAGGTTTGAAGAAACAACACAGCACCTGTCGGAAACCTTAATTGAGTTTTTCTCCCATAATCATGGCCAATCCACAGCTAGTTTGAGTATGTGCAAACCTTTTATTCTTTCTGCTAAGATTTGTGTAGACCTATATAAATACCTGATCTTTTTCAAAGAGGTACTTTTATCACTTTTGTAATCTTGGCATAAATATCCTCCTTAAACAGCTTCCTCTTTCCTATTCCCCACTTTTCTCAGCTTGGTCCCCAAGCTATCGTTGAAGTGACCTGAGCTCTTTGCTTATGCTACATCTGCCAGATCTACTCCAAAATAGACAGCAGCCTTCAAGTATGAATGAGCCAGAGATGTTTTCTTTTACATGACGATCATAATTCTACAGAAATGTTTTACTTATCCAGGTGTGGTTGTGCACACCTTTAATCTCATCACTCAGGAGGCAACAGTAGGTTGATCTCTGTGAGTTCAAAGCCAGCCAGGTCTACAGAGTGAGTTCCAGGATAACTGGGCGACATAGTGAGACCATGTCTCAGAAGCAAAACCAGAAATGTCTTACTTAAAAGAAACAGGCTTGAAATATTTCTAGCTTAGATGATAAGATTCTAATTAAGAGAAAAAAATGGCAAGTGTAATCTCCTCTACATCTACAAAGCTAGCTTGAACAAAACATTTGAACGATTAACCTGTAGGATTGCTTTATGAAGTACATATCAATGTCCAGTGCATTTATTAGTTATAGTTAATCATTAAAAAGCAAAGTGAGTATTCCTTCTGTGCTCAACAAAATAACCTACCACCATGAATTTGGCAAGCAACATTTGTGGGTCTAGTAAATAGTACACCTTGTATCTTGGTTTGTATAATAGAAACTATAGAATGAATCGTGTTGTTAGATAGCTAAAATAGATGGTAAGGGAGAAGAGAGGTTTTAGGGAACTCACAGAAAATGCTAGGCTGAAGTTAAAGTATAAAGCAAGAACAACGAGACAACAAGTATTGTCGTGGGCTGCCACTGCCACAAAGAGCAGAAATGCAGATTGCACGTATTTTATCCGTGTATAGAGGTGTGTCTGAGATGACGGTGTTAGGTAGACGCAAGCTCCTACTTGACTGTGACTATGAAAATATTTGACAGATCAGAACTTGGATGTCTTGCTCAGAACATATGCTTTCTTATTTTCCCCATCATTCTCTGAAGTCTTATAAGAATTTGCCCTTGGCCAGGCAGATGGCTCATCTTCCAAGTAGCTAATATTTAAATAGCTATGATCCTGAGATGGCCAAGCAAACATTCCAAAACCAAACGCATTTGTAATATTTTAATTGCAAATATATCTTAGTCCTTGTTTCTTGGCAAAGATGTTTGCTAAAATTTCTAACATCAATTAGAGATTGGCAAAGAATGCTCTTCGAGCATAAAAGGGCACAGTCATCTACTGGAAAGCAGTAGAATCTCCAGGCAGCAAACCTTTGGCAGAGTCATAAAGAATACATTGCGGTCTATGTGCCCAGAGGCTGTGGATACCATTCAGGTTGACCTAACTAACACACTAAGCTAGGAGCTGTTCAGTAATCCCATAACAGTACCCAAAAGAGAAATAAGATTCTACTGCAACATGTTAATTTTACTTCCAGAGACAGATGTGTTGGATTGCAGGATTCCAGACCATGTAGTATTAGAATCATGTTGCCCAAATTCACTTGATGGTAAAAATCACTTGGCATCAGGATGAGCCACCTCATCTTTTGACCAGTACACTTATACAGTGCTGTATACTGAGAAGGAGAAGGATAGCATATCAAAAATTAAGTATTCTGTATTTGTTTTCTGTAATGGAAGTCTAATGAGACAATAAGACATATGCTGAGGACATGGAACCTTAGATTACTGTTGTCACATCTTTTACCACCTCCCACTCCCCTACCCATGTTACCTTATAATACCCACCACTCTCCATACTTGCCCAGTGACCACTGCCATCCCCCAATCCATGGTACTCAGGAAAACTTCCTCTCATCACTCCAACACAAATGCCATTGCTGTCCTCCCTACCTCTAGGGTTGGGCAAAGGCAAAGGAAAGATTGAAGTCAAGTAAACATACTCTGTATCATTTGGTGGAATGTGAATAATCACATAGCGTCTCTGAACCAATAATACTGTTCCTTCTGGGCATGCAAAAATTGAGGGTTCCAGGTCCCATACATGCTCACATGGAAGTGCATTTGTTTTGGAAACACCTTTCCGCCTTGGTGACTGTGGTATTCCACCAAGGAAAGATGATGTACCCTCCTCTGTTAGGGATGGTGCAAAGTCTACAGGGAGGTGTGTCTGGAGCTAGCAGTGGGATATCAAGACTATGTGTGCTCAGTTGCAGACTACAGCCCCTGGGCCCATGTGAAGGCTTGCAGTCAGCCTGCAAACATCTCCATGCCGGAAGGATTGTAGCACTAAATGAGTTTAGAATGATGGGACTTGAAAGCTGCCCTAGAAGAAAGGGAAATGTTTTCTCTTTCAGTATCTTCAACAATACTAATATCCTGGCTTTAGAACAAGGGGTTTCATATATTATTTCCCACTGAACCCCGTTGAAAGTATGTTATCATCCGGAGTGAACATTTTTAAAACGTAAAGATTATCCAGCCATGAGAATTTGGATTCACTAGCCATGTAATACTTCTCAAACATAATTATGAGAACTGTAAAAATATTCTGAAGTTCCATTTTCTCTAGCCCTACCCACAAAATATTCTTATCAAGTCTCTATGAGCCCCCAAATCTGTTTTTATAAGAAACTCAGACTTTCTACCACAGGTGGTTCTCAGCCCATCTCTAAGAGATTCTGAATACTCAGGAGAATAAATACTAGAGCCAGGTAGACTCCGTGTGTGTCTGTGTGTGTGTGTGTGTGTGTGTGTGTGTGTGTGTACCCATATGCCACAGCACACATGTGGAGATTAGACGCCAACGTGCAGGAATCAGTTCTCTCTTTCTTCTATGTGAGTTTCAGACATTAAACTGAGATCATCAGGCTTGGTAGTAAGCACTTTAACCCTCTGTGCCATCTCAGTAGCATGACAGGATATGTCTCTTTAAACCTTAGTTTGCTCATCTGTGAAAGGATAGAGTAATATTTCGTAAATGTTTTGTGTTTTGAGTACCAAACATGTATGAATAGTACAATTATTAGCACCAAATAATCTAGATTGTAGAAATGCTAGTGCTAGTTATATAATTATGTTTTTCTGTATTTTACCATTTTTGAAATATAAAACAATAGCTAAAAAGAGCAAGAGAGGTGATAAGCTAAGTGTGGGAAAGAAGGCAAGAGGCCTGTAACAATTGGGCGAGTCCCTTAGAATTCTATTTAAAAAGCTAGTGCCTCAGTGTCCAGGACACAGTAGCCATTCAGTAAGTTAAATTCAGGCCCAGAGCAACCTTCAAAAGGACTATCTCTGCCCCATACTCAATGAGACCAACACCCTCCTTTGTCTTGCTTAGGAACAGGTTACTTACAACTTAGGCAAAGGGCATTAGCTAGGAGGCTAGTGGGCTTCTGAACAGTTTACTGAATGCTGAGTGCCCTCTAGTGTCCACTTTCTCAGCTTTCTCTCTGAAAATGTGGATCAAGAAGATCTTTGTTTATATCTAGTCTGCAATTCTCTTAAGTGAAACTGTTGATGATCCTCTTTGACTAGGATGTAAATGTAGACAAAAAGAATAAATCATCCTCTTATCTATAATGTCCATCTTTAATGCCACACACCAAACAGTCTTGTCCACATTGTATAAAAATCAAGGGCAGTAAAGCAGCCTTTTTAGAGCAAGGATAGCTTACACTTCCAGCCAGAGGAAGCTGGCTACGGTTAGGGGAGATAGAAGGAACGTGTGGGTCCTGCTGGTGATCAGCACGTAGGTGACTAATAAACACAGCTCCTGTGGAGTCCTTGGGTCTCATCTCATAATATTCTAATTTGGAAAGGGCTTTAAACAGATCCTGGAAAAAAAACTGCTCATTTTTCTCTCTCAAGTGACACGTAGCAAAGAGATGTCCTCATACAAGGCCAGAGACTTCATAGTAATTACTCATCCTTGATAGCTAGTATTTCCTCCCATATCACTGGATCTCCTTCAATAGCCTTCATCAGACTCTCTAGATAACACAGAAAAGGAACTCAAGGGCCCCACATCACACACCAAAAAACTCCACTCCACAGATTCACCTCACCCGGAGAACCATCCCCACCACACCACCTCTCATTCTGCATTCACTTCAAGATCATTACAGAAACAACAGTTCAGTTTGTGCTCCAGGAGCACTAATTCATCAGAGCTGACACTGTCCAGAAATCCTTTATTTCTGCCTAGCACCTAGAAGTCAACTTCTCGCCACCCCTGCAAACAGCATATATAGCTATTTTTCTCTGGATCAAATATTGTATGTTGTGATCCTCTTAACTTTATGTCCACAGGTCATTTTAAATGGTGAAATTGAGGCCTTCTGTGGAGGTGCCATCATTAATGAAAAGTGGATTGTAACTGCTGCCCACTGCCTTAAACCTGGTGATAAAATTGAGGTTGTTGCTGGTAAGTAAACAAAATAGATAATCCTTGGCAACATTAGTGCATGACGGACATATTGTATTGTACAAATGTCCAACAGGATTGTTACTGAGTAAACTGAGCAAATGGGAGAGAGGCCATAATTCCAAACCCTAACTTATTCCACCTTCCAAGCTCCATAATCCTTTTTGTGAACCCATAAAGCACTGCAAGCATAATAAAATTATTTATTAATTATCAGCCTCCCCACCCACTATATTAGATCATTGAGACTTGGTTGCTAGTGATCAGGGTTAGGGTTAGGGTTAGGGTTAGGGTTAGGGTTAGGGTTAGGGT
>NW_021620798.1:687616-708828 GCF_004785775.1 Grammomys surdaster
AGGGTTAGGGTTAGGGTTAGGGTTAGGGTTAGGGTTAGGGTTAGGGTGATCAGTGAAGCCAAGCAGACTGAGGACCATGGGAAATGAGTTTATGTGAAGGACTATAAACTATGAAATTTTTTTTCAATAGGTGAATATAACATTGATGAGAAGGAAGACACAGAACAAAGGCGAAATGTGATTCGAGCCATCCCTCATCACCACTACAATGCAACTATCAATAAGTATAGTCATGACATTGCCTTGCTGGAACTGGATAAACCTTTAATACTAAACAGCTATGTGACACCTATCTGTGTTGCTAATAGAGAATATACAAATATCTTCCTCAAGTTTGGTTCTGGCTATGTGAGTGGCTGGGGAAAAGTCTTCAACAAAGGCAGACAGGCTTCCATTCTTCAATACCTTAGAGTTCCACTGGTTGACCGAGCCACATGCCTTAGGTCCACAACATTCACCATCTATAACAACATGTTCTGTGCAGGTTACCGTGAAGGAGGTAAAGATTCATGTGAAGGAGATAGTGGGGGACCCCATGTTACTGAAGTAGAAGGGACAAATTTCTTAACTGGCATTATTAGCTGGGGTGAAGAATGTGCAATGAAAGGCAAATATGGAATATATACAAAGGTTTCCCGGTATGTCAATTGGATTAAAGAAAAAACAAAGCTAACTTAATGAAAACCCTATTTCCAAAGACAATTCACTGTGATTGAAAATGGACGATGCCCTTTGCAAACTAGTCTTTCCACCTTTTGTTAAATTTAAATATGTAAGTTCTATAAATTCTGATTTTTATCTGTGCAGGGGGCAAGCCCATCGAGGACCTATTTTGTACTAGATTGATAGGTTAGCAAATATAATCACTAGAGAAATAGTTTAGTAAGAGATTTACCATTTCTGTAAGCCCAGCCCTTGTTAAAATTAGAAAGTGAAGCGTTCCGTGTTGCCCATAAGGCACGATGGTTCTTGATGTAGAGATGAACCCAATTCTCCCTCCTTGGCAGCAATTCATGTTTACATCTTCCCTGCTGCTCTCAAATTTATTGGTTTTTCTATCCAGAATCTTTAGCCCATTTAAGTCCAGAAGAACACAAGAGCAGTTGCTAAATTAAAACTCACCAAAGCATGACTTCCTCTCCTGATTTTTCAGAATCTTTTATCTTTTCAGCTCCCAATCCACAAATCTCTGTCCTTTCTATAATTCTCCCTTCTCCCTTTCTCCATCACCATTGAAGGAGGAAGAGGTGTGAGTTCCAGAATAGCCAGGGCTACACAGAGAAATCCTGTCTTAAAAGAAAAAGAGAGAAAGAGAGAGGAGAAAGAAAGAAAAGAAAGAGAGAGAGAGAGAGAGGGAGGGAGGGAGGGAGGGAGGGAGGGAGGAAGGAAGGAAGGAAGGAAGGAAGGAAGGAAGGAAGGAAAGAGAAGAGATAGAAATGATTAATTTTTACATATATATGTATTTATATATTGGTAAATATATATAAAATAAGGTCTCTTTAAAACACCACTAAACTTTACTTGTAACAATCGCTTATTTCTATGGTGTAAATAGCCTTACTTTGATAGATTTCAAGCTATTAACATGAAGTTACTGGAAAAGGCGTTGAGAAAACATATGCAAAATTACTCTTAAACTGTTTCAGCCAGTTTTTAATCTAGAACTAGCTGAGCTTTCTAGGAATACTTTAACAATATATCTTCAGCCTTCTCCAGTGCCAACCAACCTAAGTGTCATGTTGCTCACAGCAGGCTCGAGGATGTGAGAGTCATTGCAAATGGCCAACTGAATTGCCCATTTCTGGTTTTCTGCTCACCAGTGAACTATGTTATCTCAATTAACACTGTTATATTGAATTTTCTAGAGGGGTGCTGACCATCCGACCCATTTTTCAACTGTGACTTAATGAACTGGCATTTTAATACTTACCTGGATCTTTGTGTGAACTTTTTTGGTATTGACCCAGTCACCCCACACTTAATGATGCATAAATGGTTTAAACCCCTTGTCACTGCCACCTGCCCCACAAAATCCTATTTCATTATTGCTGACACTACTTACGTTCTTACTGCCTCTTTTGTCTTGCAAAAAGTATCAATAAACATCTTTCCAGATTGCTCCAAGTGTTTCTTGTTAAATCATTTACAGGGGATCCCAAAGAACACAACCAACAAAGTCCTGAAAAGAATGTATCTGATGAGATGTAACACTAACTTTATGTTCTAATGTCCCAAAACTTCATACAGGGAATGATACCCCAAATCTACACAGCTCTAACTGTGCTTATGCCCTTGGGTAACTTACAACCCCTTTGAGGAATTAATACCTCCATTTGTATAAAGGGAGAGGTTGAGGAGACACTATTTGAAGGCCTTTGAAATGTTAAGAATATATAGGGTTTTTTGTTCTTCATTAATTCAACAAATATTCAAAGAGAAGTTCCCTGTGTAGCATCACCAAAAATACCCATTATGCTTTGAAATAAGTGTGTTCGTATTTGGAAATTTTTACAAAAAGTATGTAAATCACCATCAGTGCCTACTATACTATGACATAGTAATTGTTTAATATATGTTAGCTGGGGCTAGAAAGATGACTCAGCAGTTAAAAGCATTTGCTATAGCACTTGGATCTTGTAACTGGCACAGGTTCAATTACCAGCTCCACATCAAGAGGCTAACAATCATTTGTAACTCCACCTCCAGGAGATTTGATGCTCCTATCTAGCATCCATGGGCACTGCACATGTGGTGCACACACAAACAAGCAGGCACATACATACACATACACACAAACACACACACACACATAAATACACACGTACAAATAAAAATGCTTATTTTTACATTAGGTGAATTGGAGTTCATATTTATTTCAGAATAGCAATTAGACTTACATTGAGCATCCTGAAAGGGGACCATACTTACATTTAAAAATGTTCCTGAAATTTAAGCCTCATAAAGAAGCCAGAGGAATAAGTGCTGTTATCATTGGCTAAAGGAAATGAAGAGAGATGAGCCACTCTATGTGACAATTCTATATTTAAGAAGCTAGTTCATGTGTGAAGTATGTTACTTCAAATCTGAATAACTAAAGCCCTATAACCTCAGTGCTCAGTTGGAAAAAGAGTCACTGATCATGTCGTCATGGAGACCACCCCTTACAAAAGCAGCGATGGTGAACTGCCCTCACCCCTCAAACCATTAGCGTTCCCCGTGGCACAGGGAGAAACTTTTCAGCCTCTGAGCCATAATTACCCTTGCTCCCATGAGTTTGGAAATGACTGAATCCATTCTGAGCCATCTGTGACATGTTGCCACTACTAAACATGGAGTCTTTTAAGCACATCTATGAGCCAACAGTCTCAGAGCCAAGGCCTCACTGGAGTCTGCCTATGGCACCTGCAGTCACTATATAAGAGCCATTAGTACATTCCAAATTGTTGTAGTTACTTAACCTAAATGGGCTGAAATATGTTGGTATACTATTGGAAGTGACAGATTAAAATAGAGCTCTTGCTGAGTGAAAAAAAAGTGTGCTAATACTATGCATGCATTTTACCTTGATGTTTACATCTGATTGCTTTCAGTTCTTTGGAATAGTAGTTGCTTTGTGGTGTCAGGGACCACAGTTCGATTTTCTCTACCAAGGGAAAAACAAAAGGTACTCTCCTGAGCACAACCTTTTACAAACAGCTTCCTTGTAAATTCTTCATGATTTCAGCCTAAGAGTGTCAAAGATGCAAGGCCCATTAAACACCATCCAACCCACTGCCCTTCCGAAAATGAGGATGCAGAGGTCAAGAGAAGGCCAGGCCCAGGTAACACAATGGCAGAGCTCAGAAAGGAGTTCAGATCTCTGACCCTACACTTTGAGCACAGCACTTTCAACTACAGTACATTTATGCTGCTGTCCATCTTTTTACAGCATTCTGAGCTATCTGCATTGATGAAAATCTATTCAGAGTGTCTGGGAGTGAAAGCTGCCTGGCGTTCTGATGAATAATCCCTTTGAGTGGAAAACACAGATAAAATCAAGAACTGCAGGTAGCCTGGAAGGCAGAGTGGCAGTCAAATAAACTGGAACAGGAGTCTGTGGCTCATAGCAGGTACTCAGTAAGCACATGGATAATAGACCCTCAGTACTTTATCCCAACTGTGAGCACCAGCCCTTCCAGATGTGACATTTGACTTGTAGAGGATGTTGCACACAACCACTCCAGAAGCATAATATTTTCTTCTTCACAACCATGCTGGGGAATACATGTGCAGCACCAGGAGAATGCAGGCTACTGCAGAAGCTGTTGGAGGGCTTAAGGAGGTCTTCAAAGACCCATGGGAACTGGGAGTCTAACCATGTGGTACAAATCTGCACGCCAGGGAAACATTACAGCTGCTGACAGGCCTGTCTGGGGAAAGTGATCAGAAATTAGAGTGGTTTTTTTTTCCAATGTGAGCTTTATGCCATGTAGAATTCTCAGTTATAGCCACAAACATCTAGAGTGCTCCATAAACCATAGAGGCTGTTGAAGGATTTGTAGCAGGGAAAAAAAAAGACTGTGGGAACCCTGGGAACACATTCTTTCCAACCATTCCACATCCATAGCCCTGTCTTCTCCTTTCCTCCCACAGTTTCAAGCAGACTTTTCTTCATCCTGCCCTTCAGAGGTTTTAGTTAATCACAACTTCTAATAAAGGTAAGGGAAGCAGACTCATTCATTCCACACTCTAAAAAGAAAGAACACTAACTGAAATGGGGTCAAGGCACTTTCTCCACACTCCACAGACTAAGGCAGAGCTCTTTCACTCTCCTGGCCCAATCAGCTCACTGTAGTTCAAAACAACCCTTTGGGAAAGAAGTAAGTGACAAAATTAGGGACATTCTTGCTTCTAGAGACTTGTATTCAAAAAGCTGTTTCAGGGGCAGCAAGATGGCTCATTGGATAAAGGCAACTGCTACTCAGCCTGACCACCTAAATTCCATCCCCAGAACCAACATGGTGGAAGGAAAAGACAAACCCCCATAATTTTAACCTCTACACACACACCATGGCATGAACACAAATGTACCCAAATAAACACAATTTTGAAAAATTAAAGATGCTTTAGTGCAATGTAAAATTTAAATTTCCCAATCTATAAAGTTGCATGAATTTACAGTCAGTCTTAAACTTTTGGAGTGATTGCTGATCTCTCCCTTTGACATAGTTTGCTTGCTGAGCTTATTAAGATAAAAAACCTTCACACTTAGCACATGTTTTAATAAACATCCCTCTGTACATAAAAAGATTTTCTTGTTGAACTCTATTTAAAAATTAGACATGTATCTTTATGAGGCTTACTACTAAAATTCCTCCCTGGAAGGGAGAGAAACAATGATTAAACCCCGCCCCCCACTAAAGTCCTGACAAGAAGTAAGGTTTGAAACAAAAGTTCACCCAGAGGAACCAGTGAGTTTATTTGGTTTACTTACAGAGAGTAATAAGTTAGGAGCTATGGGCAGGAGCTTAGGTGATCTTAAAGCAGTCACTCTGGAAGATGTACACCCATCAGAGATGATGGTTTTCCCAGGGGTGTGTAAATGAAGCCCCTCTTCTCATCCTTCCCCAACTATATTTCCTCTAGAGCTCCCTCAACACCCTGAGGCCACCGCAATTTAGGCAGAATTGCCCACAACTGATTGGGCAGACTGACTGGATACTCAGTTGAAGGTCCCATGACCCTCCCAACTCCTTTCTTCTATGAAGGGAAAGTAAATAGTCAACGTGGCCAGCAATGCTGATCGCTGAGGAGTAGGCCCAATAGAACAAGGAAGTTGCACATAGACACTCACAAAGACTGTGACAGCACACACAAGACCTATACAAACTCAAGTCAGACAAAAATCCTGGGATGGAGAGGAGGAGGAGGACACAAAGTCCACCCCTAGCAGAAGACCAATTGGCAACTGATACCTTCTAGGAGACAGAAAGTAGGTTTTCGCTAGGGATAAGACCACCTGACAGGTTGACCACATTCTAGGGTAAACTCAAAACCCAACAGTCTTTCTGCAGCACAAATTGCACTCAATGAGTTTAAAAAGAAGACCGCGTGAAGTTGGGTGAGTAGAGAGATAGGGGTGAATTTGGGGGAAGTTAGGCAAGGTAGACAAATATTATCAAAATACATTGGATGAAACTCTCAAAGAATTAATAAAAAATATTGTTTCAAAAAAATACTTGGGAAGCCACTAGACTGGGGTTTCTTTGTTAGTACACGAAAGCCTAATGTGAACAGGGGAAGGAAACTAGAGACGGTACTAATCAGAGCCATCAACTAGCTTTTAACTTGTTTGCTGTGTTCCTTTGTTCAGTTATCACAGCTCACTGCTCACACTGCTGTAGAGCTCTCAAAGGAATCATGCTGGGTCTGAGCAAGACCCCATTCTGCAGGTGGTCTTCACTTGAATAAATGGTGTTAAATTGATTTTTGTCTAAAGTGTTCCCTTTTTAAGTTATTTATTTTGTTTTGTGCATGCATGCATGTGTGCATGCGTGAGCGCACATGTGTGCGTGTGCGTGTGCGTGTGTGCGTGCGTGTGCATGTGTGTTGCTTGCATTATGTCTGTTCACCATACGTATGCCTGGCACCTGTGGAGGTCAGAAGAAGGCACCAGATCTTCTATACTAGAAGAATATCTGTTCCTCAATTTTTACATTTTATGAACAAAGGAATCAGGAGATTAAGAATTAACAATTTATTAAAGGTTCAAAGATTAATTTATTTTTATTTTATGTATATAGATGTTTTAATGTATGTTCATGTACCATGTGCATGCAGTGCATGACAGATTTCTTTGGAAGCCAGCAAAAAGCATCAGATACTTCAGAAATAGAGTATCTATTGGCTGTGAGGCATGATGTGGTGCCCTTAATCACTGGGTCATCCTTTCTAGCCCGAGATGTTCTAATCTTAAGCTTAGTCTTGTAGGTCTGAAAACAGAGTATAAAGAAGATAACATGGACATGAAAACAGAAGAGGCCTGCTGGCTCAAATGAAATCCTTGTGTCCAAGAATAACAGCTTGTCTGAAAATGTTAAACTTCATTATTTGGTCTTTAGAGTACATATTCTAGAAAAGACAAAGTTGCAAAGCCAACTTAGCTCTGAAGCTCTGGATCCATAAGCATAAACTATGAAAGTGAAGAGCTGCCCACTTGGAGAGGAAGCACTGCTGAGAGAGGGCTGAATAACTTGAAGATCAAGAAAGCAACACATGGTAACAGCAAAGCAAGAGGCAAGGAACTGGTCCTTTCTGCTAACTGTTCCACATTATCTACACACTAGTGAAAAATCCTATCACAAGAGAGATGAAAAAAGGCAGCTTCTGTAGCTGTCTCCCTATCTACAGCATAGTAATGTTGGTATTGGTGTTGTTCTTTAATTTTTTAGATTTATTTTATGTAGATAAGTGTTTTGCTTCATCTACATAGGTATATTATCTTTTTTAGATTTGCTTATTTATTTTATGTATACCAGTGTTTTGCTTCATGTACATGTACTGTATATTTGCCTAGTGTGTAGAGACAAGAAGAGGACTCAGATCCCCTACAACTGGAGTTATGCCCAGTCATAAGCTGCCATGTGGGTGATGGAGACCAAGCTCAGGTCCTCTGAAACAGCAGCCAGTGTATAGTATGACCACGGTTTCCTCTCCCTCATCTCATCCAAAAGCCTGTCGACCTCCCTACCGACCCAACTCCATACGCCCCCCCCTCTGTGTGTGTGTGTTTGTGTATAATGCAGCTGAGAAGCACCTAAAGAAATGTTCAACATCTTTAGTCATCAGGGAAGTGCAAATCAAAACAACCCTGAGATTCCACCTCACACCAGTCAGAATGGCTAAAATCAAAAACTCAGGTGATAGTAGATGCTGGCCAGAATATGGAGAAGAGGAGCACTCCTCAATTGTTGGTAGGGTTGCAAGCTGATACAACCACTCTGGAAATCAGACTGGTGGCTCTTCAGAAAATTGGACATAGCATTACCCGAGGATCCAGCTATACCACTCCTAGGCATATACCCAGAAGATGCTCGAACATATAACAAGGACATATGCTCAACTATGTTCATAGCAGCCTTATTTATAATAGCCAGAAGCTGGAAAGAACCCAGATGTCCTTCAACAGAGGAATGAATACAGAAGATGTGGTATATTTACACAATAGAGTATTACTCAGATATTAAAAACAATGAATTCATTAAATTCTTAGGCAAATGGATGGAGCTAGAAAATATCATCCTGAGTGAGGTAAGCCAATCACAAAAGAACACACATGATATTCAGTCACTGATAAGTGGATATTAGCCCAAAAGCTCACAATACCCAAGATATAACTCACAGACCACAGGAAGCTCATGAAGAAGGAAGACCAAGTGGGAGTGTTTCGGTCCTTCTTAGAAGAAGTAACAAAATACTCATGGGAACAAATAAGGAGACAAAGTGTGAAACAGAAACTGAAGGAAAGGCTGTCTGGAGACTTCTCCACCTGGGTACCCATCCCATGTGCAGTTACCAAAGGCAGACTCTGTTGGGTATGCCAGGAAATGCATGCTGACAGGAGCCTGATATAGCTGTCTCCTTAGAGGTCTGCCAGAGCCTAACATATACAGAGGTGTATGCTCAGAGTTAACCATTGAACTGATCATGGAATTCCCAATGGAGAAGTTAGAGAGAAGACTGAAAGAGCTGAAGGGATTTGCGGCCCCATGGGGAGAGCAACAATACCAACCAACCAGAGCTCCCAGGGTCTAAACCACCAGCCTGGGAGCACATAGGGAGGGACCCATGGCTCCAGCTGTACATGTAGGTGAGGATAGCCTTGTCGGTCATAGGTGGGAGAGGAGGTCCTTGGTCCTGTGAAGGCTGGACACCATGTGTGTGGGGAAATTCGAGGACGGGGAGGTAGAAATGGGTAGGTGGATGTAGGCACACCCTCATAGAAGCAGGAGGAGGGGGGATGGGATAAGGGCTTTCTTGGGTGGGAAGGATGAGGAAAGGACAATATCTGAGATGTAAATAAATAAAATATCCAATAAAAAAAGAGAGGCAAATAAAGAAAAGAAAAAAATTAAAAACAAACCTTAATAAAAAGGAAAAGGAACAAGAAACCTACACATGCACACACACAAAACAAACAAACAAAAACATAAAAAAATGTAAGAGCAGAAGCCATAATGTACAAACAAAAAAAAAACAGTAAAGTGTTAAAAAGAAAAAGCAATATAAGAGAAAAAGCCTATGAAAATAACATTCAGTTTTGTATTCCCTTACAGCTCATTTGTATACTCGGTGGGACTCTCCTTTGTGAGTGGCTAGCAATTGGTGCTAGCTTCTGGTCATTGATGGGAACCAGTGTCCATTCCCCCTCTCAACACTGGGTCTGTCCCTGCTGCCAGTGTTCTTAACCCTCTCCAGCTCCTGACTTATTTATTGTCTTTTGTGTTCAAGATAAATATATCACTCCTACTTTAGATACTTGGGAATTTTACACAGGCTTGTGGTTGGATTTTTGCTTTCCATTCCATTTCATGGCTAACATTGGTTTATTTATCTAGCAAAAGTGCCATGAGTTTCTTGGAGTTACTGCATTCTTAGTTTAGACTCTCACTTTTAAAGCTGTGTTTTAATCGTGTACAGGACTATCCACTGAGCTAAACAGCTGCCATCTTCAGAAGTTCCACTAGGTTCAGAAACTCAATTATTGCTGTGAATGATCACTAAATACATGTTATAAATTATAATTTTAAAAAATTTAAGGGATAATGTGAGGCCAGAGAGACAGCTCAGCAGTTAAGAACACTTGCTGTTCTTTCAGAGGACTTCGGTATGGTTCTCAGCACCCAAAAGGCAGCTCACAACCATCTGTAAGTCCAGTTCTAGGGGATTTTCTGCCTTTTTCTGGCTTCTGCAGACACTACACACACATATGATATATATACTTACAGGCAGAAACACACATCCACATTAATAAAAAGAAGTAAAAGGAACTAGGCATGGTAGAACATTCCTGTAACCCCAGCACTTTGGTGGCAGAAGCAGGGAGATTGCTGTTTGAGGCAAGTGGACATAGCAATTTCCAGGACAGACAGGGTTGCTCAGGGAGATTCTATTTCCAAATTTTTAAAAAGCAGAATGTCCATAAGGTACAAACATTAAGTTCTTGTGGCATTAAAAATGTTCTCAAATGACAACTATTCACCACATTCTCCTTTTTTATTGATTATTTTATTTATTTACATTTCAAATATTGTCCCCCTTTCTGGTATCTCCTCCACAAATCCCCCATCCAATCCACCCTCCCTTTTGCCTCTATGAGTGTGCTCACCAACCCAGCCACCCACTCCTGCCTCACCCCTCTAGCATCCTCCTTCAGTGGGACAACAAGCCTCCACAGGACCAAGTACCTCCCCTCCCATTGATACCAGATAAGGCCATCCTCTGCTACATGAGTGGCCATGTATACTCTTTGGTTAGTGGTTTAGTCCCTGGGAGTTCTGGGTGGTCCAGTTAATTGATATTGTTGTTCTTCCTATGGGGTTGCAAACCCCTTCAACTTCCTCATTCCTTCCCCTAACTCCTTCAATGGGGTCCATGAACTCAGCCCTATGGTTGCCTGCGTTCATCTGCATATGAATTAGTCAGATGCTAGCAGAGCCTCTCAGGGGACAGCTATACCAAGCTCCTGTCAGTGAGTGCTTCTTGGCATCAGCAGTAGTGCTTGGGTTTGGTGTCTACAGATGGGATGGATTCCTAGGTGAGGCAGTCTCTGGATGGTTTTTGTTTCACTCTCTGCTCCATTTTTGTCCCTGCATTTCAATTAGACAGGAACAATTCTGGGTTAAAAACTATGAAGATGGATGGGTGGCCCCATCCCTCAACTGGGACCATGTTTATCTACTGGAGGTGGTCTCTTCAGGTTCTATCACCCCTCTGTTCGGTATTTCAGCTAATGTCATCCCCATTGGGTCCTGGGAGCCTCTCACATCCCTGGTGTCTAGGACTTTCTAGCCGTTCCTCCTGTTCCCCACCCCACACTGCTGCATATTTCTATTCATTCTCCTAGCCCTGTGGACTTCTTTCTTGTCTCTTCCAATACCTGACCCTGCCCTGTCTTTTTTTTCCTTCTTCATCCCCTCTCCCACCCAGGACGCTCCCTCCCTCTGCCTCCAGTGATTATTTACTCTTAAGTGAAAGTATTTCTTCTACACAACACATTCACTCTTTGTAAGGCCAAAAAGATTTATTTTACATTAACTTTCCACCATCCAAATATATTTGTTTATAGTAATCTGTGGATATTTATAAGAACTGTGAGAAAGAAATCTTGCCTGATTTTCAGTCAGCATGTAATATAACAACAACAAAAAATAAAACCCACAGGGACATATGGAAGGTAAGACGCATATAGTTTCAATCATCATGGGAGGAGATGTTTTATTCCACCTCCCCAGCACTAAAAGAGAGCAGGATACTTTTCATATGAAAATATTAGTGACATAAAACTGTACAGAGAAGAAAACGAACTCTCCGGTACTAGTGCCTGCCTCTTCCCATTACCATCCTTGATTTTCTGTTCATTATACCCAATCACATCCTTTACTCTAAGTTATGCATTAAGATAGCATTTGCATAGTTAATATTTCATAATTTTATATAAATGCTATCATATTGTTTCTAGTTTACATTTTCTTTTTTGTTGTTTGTTTGTTTGTTTGTTTGTTTTCAAGACAGAGTTTCTCTGTATAGACCTGGCTGTCCTGGAACTCACTCTGTAGACCAGGCTGGTCTCAAACTCAGAAATCTGCCTGCCTCTGCCTCCCAAGTGCTGGGATTAAAGGCATGTGCCACCACTGCCCAGCTCTAGCTTACATTTTCATGCAAGATTATACTGATCAGTGATACTATGTGTGATGCTAGGCCATGTTTTTATTTCTATACAGATTTTATTGTATCACATTCCATAACATAGTTCTCTGATTACCTGCTTGTTGTTTATGTTATTTCCAATGTTTTTAAAGTCTACAAATGTGGGTACATGTCCAAAAGAGAAATTACCAAGCCTTAGACACCCTTTAACTTCACTTGATATGAGCAAACAACTCATTAAAGACTCATACAAACTTAGGCTTCCAGTAGCAGGATATGACACAACTTTCCTCATGCCCTTTCCAACACTTGCTATTTTAAAAAATGCACACAGGTTTTTGGCTACTCATAGCTGAAACACTTATTTTGTATCAGATCCTGGTGCTTTGAAACCACTGCAGTTGTAAATGCACACATAAATTCACATCTTTTCTATATTCAAGAAGGAAATTATTTTAACCTCTAACATTAAATTCTAAGAGATCATTAGGACTTTTCTGTTTTGCTTATAAGTCACATCTATTATGTCTGTAAAGGCACAGCCTAGTTCCTTTCCTAGTTATCATTTGATAGCTTGTAACTTGCCATCCGAAAAGGTGTACTCAGACTGGGCTACAAGCTATTACCAAAGGAACCCAGGCTGCTGTGTTCTTCTCAGGCTCTAAATTGTTCTCTTCCTCCTCTGCTCTGATGCTTCCATCTGTTCTGGGTTTCAAGTATGTTACATTTAGCTTAAGGAGCTCATCTTTCCAAAGTCCAACAATTGTCTGCTGTCAGTGTGCAGTCCTATTCAGTAGAAATAAGGTAAAATCATTGTCTCAAAATTTAATGTGTTTATCTAGACATGTGAAAAGCCAAGGGCTCAAACAGCGGCAGGTAGGGAAACAGGAGCTTTGAATAGTCCATGAAATTTAATAAACAAAATGAATTTTGAATTAGAAAGGGATAAATTGTTTTCTTTTTATTTTCCCACAGTGGCACTAGAGATTAAACCTAGGTACTTGTATATGCTAAGTACATGTTGGACTGCTGAGCTACACTCTGAGACCTAAAATGTTGCTCACATTTTTAAAAGAAAAAGAAAAATATCTGATTGTCTGCTAGTTCTATTGATTTACTTTTAGACACTATAAATAAGTTAAATTTTGTCTTGAATACTGTTTGTTTTCTACATATTTTATCCCATAAGACCTCTTCCAAGGTAACTGTCCCAAAACATTTTGGAGAAAGAAGTCACAGGCATATAATAAAAATGACTTGTTTGCTGTGTGGTTGCTTGCTTGACTGTAGAGTCCACTGCCCTGTAGAAAGGACCTTTCTGTATTTTTGTACTTACTAGTAATAGGCACTTTTCCCAAAGGTCTATGACATACAGGACTGATTTCTTTCTAAACTCTGACAAAAAAACACAGACCTAATTTCTCTTCGAGTGGAGTATTTCTTCTCGCTCACCGCTTTCAAAATGAACTGCGAATATCTTTGCTTCTTAACAGAATATTATCACCAAGATAGTTCCTTGTCTAACATCTATGCATTCTATACTATGAGAAGAATGCATCATTTTGGCAATCTCAACAATAACATTTACTCCTTGGCCAACTCAAAAATAACTTGAACCACATTTTATTTCTCAGGTAATTATCTGGAGATGTATTAAATATTGATCAACTAACTCACTGATGGTACTTCCTCAAGAGCTCAAAAGAAAGAAAACAAAAAAGGTGCTTACATTATGATGGATCCCAAACAAAATGTTTCAAAAATGGAAAATTTAATCAAGCCAATGTTATTGGTTGTTGTCCCCCGTACTTTGAGATGTAAATAGTACCTGCTAAGTGGAATACAAAGAGATTGTTACGTCTGCCACTCCCAACTAACAGACCTTTGCAGAAGTAAGTGATAAACAGATATAAGAAGCTAGGTGCTTTCCAGAGGCACTATGGAAATGGACTTTTTCGTGGCTATCCAAGGCCAGAAACTGCTTTAATTGCAAATCATTCAGATTTGAACAAACAGATTTTTGATGAACGCACTTAACCAACATTTTTAAAATTTGGTTCTGATCAGACCCACCCCACCCTCTCTGTCACACACATACAATCATGAAGCATAACTGAAGATAAACATGCAAGTGAAAGTACTTACAAATCTCTCTTAGTGCTTTCTACTGCTGTGATTGAGCACCATAACCCAAATCAGCTAGGGAAGAAAGAGTTTCTTGCATCATACCAGTTCCAGGTCACATTCCACCAACTCAAGGTAGGAACCTGGAGGCAGGAGCTGATGCAGAGGCCTCAAGCAAGTAAGGTGCTGCTTACTGGCTTGTCTCCCATGGCTTGCTCAGATTGCTTTCTTACAGAACCGAGGACCACCAGCCCAGGGATAACATCACCCACAATGGGCTGGGCCTCACCCATCAATCACTGATTAAGAAATCCACCATAGACTTGCCTACAGGCCAATCTTATGGAGGCATTTTCTCAGTTGGACATCCCTTTTCCCATATGACTGTAGCTTCTGTCAAGTTAAGATAAAATAGACACTTCCCTTTAGGGAGAAAAAGGAGATTTTCAACTACAAATGATATCGCCCTAACATGAAAAATATATGCTAATGATTAAGTTTGGATATTTTAATGTAGAATTAATGCAACTGCATTTGCATTGTAAGTACATTTACAATGCAATTAAATTTTGAAGTCTTCAAGGGAAATTGCTGTTTATTCATGGCCTAATAAAATTAATATATTGCAGTTACATTTATAAGAAACTCAAATACAGAATTTTGTGTTCATTGATTATAAAATTCAAGATCATAACTACATTTGAATCTGCAGAACTTGGTATTGTCTTAAATTATTAAAGTCTCTAATACCACTGTATGACATTTGGTGCATACAAATATATTATTTAAATATTCTTAAAAATTTATATTTATTTTAAGTGTATCAATGTTTTACCTAGATATATGTATATGCACCACGTGGGTGCCTGATGCCCATGGAGACTAAAAAAGTTTTGACCTTGTGAGACTGGAGTGCTGGGAACTAAACCAGGGTCCCCTGGAAGAGCAGCTAGTGCTTTTAGACAGGCCAATTCCCCTTAGGGAGAAAAAGGGGATTTTCAACTTCAATCAATGTCATACTAACCTGAGAAATACATGCTAAGGAATTAAGGTTAGATATTTTAATGTAGAATTAATGCAACTACATTTGCATCGTAAGTACATTTACAATGTAATTAAATTTTGAAGACTTCAAATATCTGAGCTCTCTCTCTCTAGCCCCCAGTTAAAAAAAATATCTCAATAAGATCTTTAAAAAAAGTTGTGGGTAATGCAAAACAATGAGAGCTTATCACTGTCTCTACATATGCAACACTGGGGTAAATGCTTAGAGACTTGATGACGTTGTAAATCCATCTTACTTCAACTCTCTCAAGAGCAATGCAAAGCCTGATGTGGTGAAAAAGAGCATCACTGTTCTTGGGAAAAGAACAGAATAAAAGGAAAAATAATTAGAAAGTAATGAACTCCCCTCACTCCCCCCAAAAAACCACCCTTCTATGTGAACACACATAGTTATCTCAACACACTTCCTAGCAAAGGCTCAGAGCAGATTGAAGTTGTTGTTTTACCATCTAGTTGTCAAAGTGTTTTAATAAGTCCCATGTCCACTGGGGTTACCGTAATGGAGTCATTTCCAATTAAAGCTAATCAAATATTTAATTGTATATGTCCTTCATTAGTTAGCTAAAAATAAAGTAATTAATTTTGTCCTGAATTAAGTAACAGGACATCTATATTTAAAATGATGGCTGTAAGGCTCATAAAAAAAATACTAAATCTTCTTAATGTTGAATGCAAATGTCAAGAGTAAATAGAAGCCAAGCAGATAACCTTTGAGATTTTCCTTTAGAATTTTGATGCTATATCCATTTTCTAGCAAATACATTGGATTGCTATTTGCACTGGTTGTTCTAAATTGCTCCTAAAACTCAGATTTTTTTTTACTTTTTTTTTTGGAAATTTCATTCACAAATAGTGCATTTACATTTCTAAAGCCTCATCTTTTTCCCCTCAGCCTTTCCCATGCTCACCCACAGATTCATGATCTCTTCTTAATTATGGTTATACACACACACACACACACACACACACACAGTATATCCTGCTGAATCCATTCAATGGCTCATGTCTATATGCATTTATACTGAAAACCCTGACTTATATTTTTCAGATGTGTTAAACAACTCTTTAAGAGACTCATTTTTTTCATTAACTATTTTAACAAACAAAAGCAGTTCACAAAATGTTAATAATATATCTTGTTGCTTTTTTTTCTTTCTTTGAGTTAGTGTGCCATTACGTAGCCCAGACTAGGCCCCTGCCTTGTCCTGAGTACTAGGATTACAACAGTGCACTGCAGTGCTTTGCTTGCATTTTCAGATTTAAGTCTTCAGTAATGTTAATGTGGAGTCACTTACCTCAGAGAAAATGTGACTCATCAGAACCAACTAACTTTTGATAGGGTTTAGAATAGCACTGCCTTAGATTTATCCTACTATAACATTTAAAAATGAAAGCTATGGTACTCCATTCTGGAAGTGTAATCTTTTGTTTTGTTTGCTATTCTTTCATGGTACTTCTTACCTTATTTAAGAAATTATGAACTATATAATGCCAGGATCACAGTGCCCTATGTTTGGTTTTAAAACCTTCATCATTCTGGCTTTTATGTTTAAATCTATTGCAGTTTAATTCCAAATAACCCTGTATGGAATCATGTATAAGGATGGAGGCTCATTTTTCCCATGTGAATACCTAGTTGCTTAGGACCATTTTTCCAAAAAGCCTTCCTTACTTCATTCCATTGATATGCCATGCTGAGTAAAAAAAAGGTTTTGCAGATTCCATATCTGAGTAATTAACAAAAATTGAGTATATTCAATGAAAATGCCAAAAAAGTGTATGCTAGTGCCTTCCAGACACAACGGGACTGGCGTACATATGAACTCACAGACTGTGACAACATGCAGAAGACCTGCACAGGTTCAAGTCAGATGGATCCTACTACTGAGAGGGGGAAGTGGACACAAACTCCCATCCCTAAGCCCGAAGCTATTTCCAGTTGAAAACTGCTTACAAAGGAAAAAAAAATTAGTTTTCTCCAATAGAGTCTCACTGAGGAAACAAAATACTCTTAAGGCCCAGCAATAGACTGCCAACAGAAAATGAACTCAACACTATTTTTGGATGGGTGTTTGTTTTGTTTTGTTGGTTTTCGGGATATTTTTTTTTAACCTCATATCATTTGAGGTGGGGAGCATTTTTTACTTTACAAGTCTTTGTTTATATATTATGGATTTCAATTTTTTGTTTTTATGAATTTGTGTGTGAGTCTCAGTAATGTATGTGCTTCTCGTGCTTTTTTCTTTATGTTTGTACTGTTCTATATTGTTTTCTGTTTTTTAATTTGCCTGCTTGTTTTACAAAGAACAAGAGAAGTACTGGGATTGAATGGGTGAAGAGGTGAGGGGGATGGGTAGAATGAGGAAGGGAACTGGGACCAGAATCTACTGCATGAAAAAAATATTTCAATAAAAATAAACTTACAAAAACAAATGTATGTTAAATGCTCTTACAAAAGAAAACAATACTATGGAGATGCTTATTCTAATTAGGTAGATTTAGCTATTCTATAAACTTCTAATCATGTTCTATCAAATTAAGGTAATTTCATGTCTATCTAAAATCAAATGATGTTTTAAACTTATTGTATGGAGGACATCTGAAGTCTCAATATGTTCAGAGATATAAATATATTTCTATATTTATGTAGTGTGGTGACTACTATATTTAGTTTGTATTTAGTTAGGTCCTTCACAATTTTAAAATTCTGTCGTAAAGCTTTGTTTCTTTCCTACACATTTTAGAGTACAATTTGCCTTTTTCCCCTAAAGTGTCTGATGAGATTTTGATTTTTATACTGCATTGAAATGACAGGTAAATTTGTTGACATTTATATGTAATATGGTGAAATACGAAGATTTCTTGACATTGATAATTCATTTCTAAGAAAACATAGCATATCACATTTTGTCATATTTGATGTATGTGAGCAAACTTCTGTACATTTCAATGTAGAAGCTTTGTACATCTCATTATTTAACACTTTATGTTCTTATTTGACAAGTTAGGTTGTTAGAAACATTGCTGTCTCAAACTTTAGGATTATTCCCAACTCTTTGTTTCTAGGAGATAGAATTACAACTTATTCTTATATAAGTTTGTGCACTATAGCCTTGTTAAATTCACCCAGTAGTTTTAATGCATGAATCCTTATTTTTTGTGTACATATATAATCCACTAACCATGGCACTGCTGCTCTTTATCTCTTCCTGAAGTTACATCACTGGCTAAGAATTCTAGTATAATGCATAATGAAAACGGTTAGAAAGGACAATTGTCAGTTGTTTCCAGTCTTGGAGGGAAAGCTTCCAGTACTTCCCTTTTCTTTCTTTTTCTTTCTTTTTCTCTCTCTTTCTTTCTCTCTCTCTTTCTTTCTTACTTTCTTTTTTGGATTAGTTATTTTATTTATTTACATTTCAAATGTTATCCCTCTTCCCGGTCTCCTCTCCGCAACTCCCCCATCCCATCCTCTCTCCGCTTTGCTTTTATGAGGGTGCTCCTCCATCCATCCACTCACTCCTACCTCACTGCTCCAGCATCTGCCTTTGCTAGGGCATCAAGTATCCATAGGACCAAGGGCCTCCCCTCCCATTGATGCCAGATAAGACCATCCTCTGCTATATACGCAGCTGGAGCCATGGATCCCTCCATGTGTACTCTTTGGTTGGTGGTTTAGTCCCTGGGAGCTCTGGAGGGTCTGGTTGGTTGATATCGTTGTTCTTCCTATTAGGTTGCAATCTCCTTCTGCTCCTTCAGTCCTTCCCCTAACTCTTCCATTGGGGTCCATGAACTCTGTTCAATGGTTGGCTGTGAGAATCTGCATCTGTATTAGTCAGACTCTGACAGAGCCTCTCAGGAGACAGCTATATCAGGCTTCTTGGCATCACATCTTGGCATCAGCAATAGTGTCCGGGTTTGGTGTCTACAGATCGGATGGATCCCTAGGTGGGGCAGTCTCTGGATGGCCTTTCCTTCAGTCTCTGCTCCATTTTTTGTCCCTGTGTTTCCTTTAGACAGGAACAATTCTGGGTTAAAATTTTTGAGATGGGTGGGTGGCCCCATCCCTCATCTGGGGCCATGCCTATTTACTGCTGGTGGTCTCTACAGGTTCTATCTCCCCTTTATTGTGTATTTCTGCTAATGTCATCCCCATTGGGTCCTGGGAACCTCTCACTTCCCTAGTGTCTGGGACTTTCTAGTGACTCTCCCGTCCCTCCCCCACCTCCCACTGCTACATATTTCTATTCATTTTCTTGACTCTCTGAACTTCTCTCCTGTCTCTTCCCATACCTGGTCCTGCCTTCCATTTTTATTCTCTCTCCCTCCACTTTCCTTCCTATGTTCCTTCCTCCCACTACCTCCAGTGATTATTTTCTTCCCCCTTTTAAATAGGACTCAAGCACCCACACTTTGGTCTTCCTTTTTGCTATAAGTCGTATCCTGAGTATTCTGAACTTTTGAACTCATATCCAATTATCAGTGAGTGAATACCATGTGTGTCCTTTTGTATCTGGGTTACTGCATTGAGGATGATATTTTTCAGTTCCAGTTATTTGCCTGCAAATTTCATGAAGTCATTGTTTTCAGTGGCTGAGTAGTACTCTATTGTGTAAATGTACCACACTTTCTGTATCCATTCCTCTGTTGAAGGACATCTGGGTTGTTTCCAGCTTCTGGCTATTATAAATAAAGCTGCTATGAACATAGTGGAGCATGTGTCTTTGTTATATGTTGGAAGCTGATGGCTTTTTATAAGTGAGTTTTGCCAGTTTGAAGAAGGTCCTTTTCGTTCTGGTGTTTTATCATGAATGACAATAGAATTTCCTCAATTGTTTTTCTTGGTCTATTAAACTTATTACATGTAATTTTCACCTTCATTATGTTAATATGGTGAATTACAGCTTTTTAGTATGTAATACAAGTATTTAAAGCTGTACATTTCCCTCCTTCTTTAGCTACATACATAAATTTTGATGTTACATTATCTCGTGCATACAAGTTGAAATCAACCTAATTTCCTGTTTTCATCTTGATCCTATATGTTGTTTACATGTATACTGTTTAAAAAATACTTGGAAGTTGCTAAAATAATTCCTTGAGACTATGTGGTGGCTAGCTTTTATGTCAGCTTACACAAGCTGAAGTCATGTTGTTTGAGGGAACCTCAATTGAGAAAATGTCCCCACCAGACTGGCCTGTAGGGCACTTTCTTAATTAGTGGTAGATGTGAGAGGGCCCAGCTCATTGTGGATGGTACCTCCCTTTGGCTGGTAGTTGCGGGTGCTATAAGAAAGCAGACTGAACAAACCATGATGGGCAAGACAGTAAGCAGCACTTCTCCAGGACCTCTGCATCAGTTCCTGCTGTGGATTTCTGCTCTGACTTCCCTGGATAATGGACTACAAGCTGTAAGGTGAAATAGTTCCTTTCCTCTCAAAGTAGATTTTGGTTATGGTGTTCTACCACAGCAATAGAAACCCTAAGGCACTCTATATGATTCCAGTCTCTTTAATTAATTAAAATTTTTCCATAAATCAGCATAATCTATCTTTTTCTTCCTTTTTTTCAGAGGAAAGAGTTTTTTTCACTTTATATCTTACAGTACATTATGAATGGTAGTCATGATAGGGAATCAAACATGAACTTGGAGGCAGGCACTGAAGAAGAGATCATGAAGGAATAGAATTACTATCTTGTGCAGACTGATTTCTTATTCCAGCTGTTCAGGGATGACACTTGCAATAGTAAATCATCAGTCAAGAAAATACTCAGTGATCTTTTGCCTACTAGACAATCTGATGGAGACATTTTCTCAACTGAAGTTTCCTTTTTCAGTGTGACTCCTGTTAGATTATATTTGTTAAAAAAAAGAAAGAACAAAAGAAAGAAGGAAGGAAAGAGAAAGAAAGGAAGGAAGGAAGGAAGGAAGGAAGGAAGGAAGGAAGGAAGGAAGAAAAAGAAAGAGAGGGAGGGAGGGAGGGAGGAAAGAGAGAGAAAGAAACAAAAAGAAAGAAAAAAGAAAGAGAAAGAGAGAGAGAGAGAGAGAGAGAGAGAGAGAGAAAGAAAGAAAGAAAGAAAGAAAGAAAGAAAGAAAGAAAGAAAGAAAGAAAGAAAGA
>NW_021620798.1:708838-735453 GCF_004785775.1 Grammomys surdaster
AGAAAGAAAGAAAGAAAGAAAGAAAGAAAGAAAGAAAGAAAGAAAGATTGATTCTTTGTATAGATCTTTTTGTTTCTGCTTGGTTGATTTCAGACCTGAGTTTGATTATTTCCTGCCATCTATTCCTCTTCAGTGTATTTGCTTCTTTTTGTTCTAAAGCTTTCCAGTATGCTATCATGTTGTTAGTGTATGTTCTCTCCAGTTTCTTTTTGGAGGCATTTAGAGCTGTGAGTTTTCCTCTTAACACTGCTTTCATTGTGTCCCATAAGTTTGGGTATGATGTGCCTTTGTTTTCATTAAATTCTAAAAAGTCTTTAATTTCTTAATTTCTTCCTTGACCAAGTTATCATTGAGTAGAGTGTTGTTCAGTTTCCATGTGTATATGGGCTTTCTACTGGTTTTGCTGTTATTGAAGACCAGCCTTAAAAAAAAAAAAAAAAAGAAGCCAGGCAGTGGTGGTGCACGTCTTTAATCTCAGCACTTGGGAGGCAGAGGCAGGTGGATTTCTGAGTTCGAGGACAGCCTGGTCTACAGAGTGAGTTCCAGGACAGCCAGAGATACACAGAGAAACCCTGTCTCGAAAAAAACAAAACAAAACAAACAAACAAAAAAAACCCAGCCAGCCTTAGTCTGTGGTGATCTGATAGGACGCATGGGATTATTTCAATCATCTTGTATCTGTTGAGGCCTGTTTTGTGACCAATTATATGGTCTATTTTGGAGAAGGTACCATAAGGTGCTGAGAAAAAGTTATATTCTTTTGTTTTAGGATAAAATGTTCTATAGATATCTGTTAAATCCATTTGGTTTATAACTTCTGTAAATTTCCCTTTGTGACTTCCTTTTTGTTTCTATTTCCACTTTTAGATCCTGGATGGTTTTGTTCAATTCCTTGACCTGGTTGGTTGTGTTTTCCTGTAATTCTTTAAGGGGTTTTTGTGTTTTCTTTTTAAGGACTTCTACCTGTTTATCTGTGTTCTCCTGTATTTCTTTCAGGGAGTTATTTATGTCCTTCTTAAAGTCCTCTATCATCATCATGAAATGTGACTTTAAATCAGAGTCTTGGTTTTCTGGTGTGTTGGGGTATCCAGGGGTCACTGTGGTAGGAGAACGAGGTTCTGATGATGCCAAGTATTCTTGGTTTCTGTTGCTTATGTATGTTCTTGCTCTTGCCTCTTGTCATATGGATATCTCTGGTGTTGGCTGTTCTTGCTGTCTCTGACTATGGTTTGTCCCTCCTGCAAGTCTGTGTGTCAGTACTCCTGGGAGACCAGTTCTTTCCGAGATGAATTTGGGTATGGAGAGCTGTGGCACAGGGTCAGCTCCAGCGTGCAGACAGAAACCTGAAGGATTCTGTCCCTGGTTGTTCCTTGGATCCTGTGTCCTGATGATTCTGGGCTGGTCCCTCTTGGGCCAGGAATTTGAGAAGGAGTAGTGGTGTTACCTGTGCTCACAGGTGTGTCGGCACTCCCGAGAGACCAGCTCTCTCCTGGCAGTACTTGAGTATGGAGTGCTGTGACACAGAGTCAGCATCTGGGCACTGAGGCACAGTGTCAGCTCCAGGCAGCATAGGCTCTATCTTAGTGAATGTTCATTGTAGTCTTAAAAATAATTGTATATAGTGCAATTGTTGAGAGTACATTTTAAATACCTACTCATCAGTTCTGACTATTGGTATAACATATGTTTAGATTACTAGTAATTTAATAATTCAAGAATTATCTAAAGAATTCAACAATTAATGAAACAAGCCCATCAGAAGTGGCTTAGCTTAGAATACTTTGGCTTTCCTCTGTGACCCAGTATTTCCACTGAGCACTATTATCCTCAGTTTTGGTTTCATTTTATACATGAACCTTGGAACCAAATAAATGACTTCTAGTCTGTTGGATACATGTAAAAAATAGTATACTGTTAATTGGAATTCAACACAAGGCACAAACCAAAACTTTATAAACTATATTCATATCAATCTTGTTATCTGTGTTTTTATAGATAGGTAAATGTCACTAAGGATAAATTCTATGAGAATACTGATGTATAAAGAAACTTTCCTTTCTAAAGACAAGGTTAATGGAAACACTAAGTTACTTCTCGCTGCTTCCTGCTACACTCACACTGAAGTCTTGGATACAGGCACAGGCATATGGGAGTGAATGTGTGGGTGTATGTATATGTGTATGTAGGGGAAGCCAACCACACAGAAATAACACGTTCTTAGAATGAAATGAAAACATACACTGTTAAAGCATTTTTGGACAGTAAGACTAACATCATAACAGGTAGTCCCAGTATTACATTTGAAAGGACTTGCTCACAAGATATTACAATATGTGAAATCTCTCAAACCTAGCAACCTTGTAAGAAGGTTAACATCTAAAAATTTTGTTCAAAAACACAAATCTATTGAAGGAAATATTAAATGCTAACAAGCATAATTGATTTGCAGCTTTGTTTCTAATTACAGAAAGATTTTTTTTCATACTACATCACTGTAACACTAGGCAAATATTTGAGAATCATAGCCTTTAAATTTTGGACAATTTAATCATATTATATCTGTAAATGTGTGTATTCTGAAATCGACAGGAGCCCAATTAAAATGTGAAAACTACCTCCTGGAATGAGACCTTCTTGTCTTCTGTTTAGATTTTTCACCAACCTAAATAGAAATAGATTATGATCAAGTACACATAGGTTATACTACACGAGTTTTCGAAGACCTCTTGCATGTGTTCAAAGGCTTATATGGCACTGCGTGTGCCCTTTGAATAACCTACACAGGACTTTGGGGGGGAAACAAGTTATTACTTTAAAGATTCATTATTAGTTATTTTTAGCTTTATGTATTTTATTATTTTATGCACAAGTGTTTTTCCTGCATATATGTACATATATGTATATATGTTCATGCACCACATGTGTGCCTATTGGTTAGAAGTGGATACTGAATCCCCTGAAATTGGAATTATGGATGATTATGAGCCACCATATTAGTCCTAAGAGTGAACCTGGGTTCTCTGTAAGAGCAATAAATATTCTTAACTGCTGAGCCATAATCTCCAGCTCCAAGATTCATACATGTGCCCACTCCCCTTCAGGGTTAGAGAATACAATCAATGTGGCTTTTAATCCAAGTTATTAGTTCAAATAATGAGACACATAATTGTTTCATTTAATAATTTTTAAAATAATGATGGGGCTTTGTTCAGTCTTCTTGCAAACAGTGTCATCTCACTTTGGATGTTCTTGCGATTAAAGAGCAGGCCAGCCAAAGCACTGTTGCCCTTCTTGCTCCATAAGGTCAAATGGATAAGGACTGGATGATAAAGCTGAAATGTCAATATTGAAACTGATAAAGACAATTATGGCTCTCTTGTAAAGTGTCAAAACAAAGGCTCTGGCACTTGAGTGTGCATTAGCTACGTGATTAATAAATGACTTAAACAACCAAATGGAATGTGGTCTGGTCTGCAACATCAGACCAATCACCAGCTGGATCATCTGAGCCCTAAGTAAATAACGTGTCGGTACAGCCTAGGATTGTCTCACAGACTGTTTCACTCAGCCAAAGTTAGGCAGCCTTTTGCTGGGCTCTGGAAGCACAGCTGTAGTAATGAAAATGAAGGCATCCCTGTGATCGCTGCTGCTGGCGACTGTATGGCACAGACACTGCAGAAATGTTGACTCACTACTCATGTGCACCAGCTGGAAGTCACCATGGGCATTGAAAAAAAAAAAGCCTACCATTGACCCTAAGAATCTTCATGGAGAATCTTCTTCCTTATATGTGATTTTGAAGCCTTCAATCTGTTAGGTCCTTATTTCACTCAGACTGTGAAGCTGTAATGGAAAACCATATTACAAGCTTGATTGTGAAACAACTTGCCTAAATGCCTGCTGACTGGAACAGAAAGAATTTGCTATTTCAATAACAAATGTGAGAGCTTTAGCACCTATCGTCTGCAGGAGCAAATAAACAGATTGGTTTGTGGAGGGAAACAAAAACACAAACACCAGAGTATCAATTTATAGAACCCAAAGGTTCCATTTTTATTTGGAAAAAAAAGAATTACAGCATGAAATGTACAGAAGATAATACAGCGTAACTAATTTGCTATATGAATTATAAGCATAAATTCAGAAAAAGAAACAAGCATGAAATAATACATTTTAAATGCAATTTGTAAACTACTCTCAGGAAAAGTTCATCTTGGCACATAGAAAAGGCAGTAGCCCTGAACAGACTTTACTAATGACCCCCACCCCAGGACTTCTGAACTCTGTCATTGTCTTGCATGGGTTAAAGGAGCGCTGGCTCTACAAAGCGCTTTAAATCATGATGTTGTGTTTCATTTGGCCTTAACTATTCTACAACCCGAAGTTTAACTTAATCAATAATAAGCTAAATAAATTCAAGGCACACTGATTGCATTTTGTTGCAAAGTAGACAGAGAAGAAACAATTTTCAAGTCAAAAATATTCTGAGATGAGATTTTATCCGGCACAATGTCTTACACACTTATGCAATTTAAGGAATAAAAAGTACTAAAAGTAAAACGCTTTTAAGTGAAAGAAAAGAAAGAAGTGTATACTGTTGTTTTTGTGCATGTTTAAATAGATTAACTTGGAAAAAATCCGATCATTTGGGCTGAAACTCTTTCGAGGGGTGTTTTTTTTCCACATGGGCTGAGAAGCAGGCAGGCGGAGCAACTTCCCAGCTGGCACCAAGGCTTCTTTACAACTAGACTGACACCTCCGACATGGGTCTCTGCAATAGAAGTATAACCCATTATTTCTATGGTCAGTTTGGTGTGTGTGTGTGTGTGTGTGTGTGTTTCTGAAACAGGATCTTACTTTGTAGCTAAGGCTGGGCTGAAACTAGCTCTAGAGCCCAGTGGCCTCAAACTCTCAGTACTCTTGCTTCAGCCTTCCCAGAGCTGGGGTTACAGCACACACCACCACAACTGGCTTGCTTCTCAGCTCCTGTCTTTGTAAAGTCAAACGAATAGCTCATCTCAACATCCTCTTTTAGTGCATGTATTATGTGTGTTCATATTGTGTATATAGCTATGTATGTGGGCTGCAGGTACATAGGTGAACATGTGTGTGTTTATGTGTGTGTTCAAATTGAGTATATATTCATATATATGGGTTGCAGGTATGTGTATGTAGGTGAACATGTGTGTGTGTGTGTGTGTGTGTGTGTGTGTGCGTGCGCGCGCGCACACACACAAACCAGAGAACATCAGGTGTCATCATAAAGAACATCTCCCATACCCTTTGAGACATGATCTCTCATAACTTCTTTTAAACTTTAAGGTAAAGGGTTTGTGGGCTGTACAACATTGTTCTTTTGTATGTTTTCCTTGGTAGCAGGACCCAGGAATGGGTTTTCCTACATTCCCAATGCCTGCAATTAAACCATTAGTCACTTTATTTTCTGACTCCATTACTGGATAAATGTGCAAAGACTCAGTTCGGACAAGCACTTCCATACCATCTATAGGCAGGGCTCAAATACTAACTGCTTTCCTTTGACTGTCTTGCTCACATCTGACCAACTACTCCAGTCTAATTTATCTATCAATAATTTAAAGAAACATCACTTAATATAACTGATCTAAACCAGTGAGTTGCCAGTTATACAAAGTAGAGCATTTTTTTTCTGAGATCCATTTAATCTGTCTGGAGAGTCAGCCTTACATTAGAATAGTCTGCCTGTTTTACTCTCATTCTCACATATATTCAGGGAGTTTTATAGAGTCTATCTGAGGTATAATAGTAGAACAGGTTACATTCAAAACCACATGAGAATCAGAATGTCTTTTCTTCTTGCTGTTGTCGTTTTAAGACAGGGTTTATCTATAAAGCCCTGGCTGTCCTAGAACTTGCTTTGTAGACCAGGCAGGTCTTTAACTCAGGGAGCCACCTGCCTCTCTGCCTCCCAAGGGCTGGAATTAAATGTATGAGCCATCAGCCCTGGCTCAGGATATATTAAAATAAGAAAGATATTAAAGACATTTGCAAAATTGCTTTATTTCTCGCTAGTTTTTAAATTTAAAATGGTCATTTTTAATAAAAATCATTTATTTACTCAAAATTATAATAGGTTTCCTAATCTAAAGCTTTTTTATTTCTAGTTTTTAAAGTATAATAAAGTATATCTTCAGTAGTTTTAACTTAAATCATAAAAGTTCTTTTTGAGAGTTGTTTCGTATTTTACATGCCTGTGGCCCTTGGAGGCCAGAAGAGGGCATAGGTTCCCCTAAAACTGGAGTTACAGATGGTTGCGAGCCAGTACTCTCAATTGCTATATATTTATATGTTTAAGTGGCTAGAGAGATGGCTTAGCATTCTGTCATTCAAAATATGAGAACTGCTAATACAGACAATTAAGATAAATCTGCTGCAAGCCCTTAATTTCTTCCTCTGTAAATTATAGCTAACAAAATGCAAAATGTAACCTTTCTCATACTAATATGGTTGATATTAATTAAAAACTAGTTGTGTAAAAAACAAAGAAATAATTGTGTAATTTCTAAAGTATATTCGTAGCTTTACATTTGGGTCTATCCCTTATAGCTAAGTAGAAAACACAGCTCTGGACAAAATGATAGAGATCTACATATACACGTATACAAAAGCACATGGAAAACTGGTGGCATCTGAGTGAAGCCTTTGGCTAGCACTGATGCAATTGCCAAGATTTTGTGTGTCTTAGAATTCTAGATGTTACCACTGAGATAACGGGATGAAAGGAACACAAGACATTTCAGTAGTATTTCTGTTAACTTCCTGACCTTATAATTTCAAAAATTAAGCTTAAAAAATTACATATACATGAAGATGTGTTATGAAATAAATACTTTACTTAAAAAAAACTAAAATTGACAGGGTCGTGACATTTGGGAATTGGTTATTTAAGTAACTTCAGTAGTGTTCTGTGTATAACTGAGATGTTTTCTACATAAAGACAAGTGATTTGTGAATACTTACAAGGTTCAATTTGATTCTTTTCACTATGAAATATACTCAATAAACCTCAAGGATCCTGACAAAAATATTATTCGTTATGTGCCCTGTCTATGTCATCAGTAAAAGCACCTCTGGAATATTAATATACTATGTTATACTAACCATTTGTGGCCTATCTTCTCCATTGTCATTGTTAGGGGGAAAAGAGTTGTGTAAATGTTCAGCAGTTGCAGCAGCACCTTCTGTAGATGGTAGCATCCCATTCCAAGCTAGAAGAAAAACAATAGTAGCAGTTAATTAAAAGATCTGGTTCTCCACCACAGAAGGAAGCTCACCACTACAGTCAAAGCTGTCACCGTCATTTTTGCCTTGCTGTATATAATAAAATTGCACTTAGCTTTCACTATTTTTGAATTTGACATTTCAAAAAGGCCTGGGCCTACATTATACTTCTGTAAATTTCAGAATGGTTGGAAGTTAGGATTTATGGGCATTATTAAAAGTAATGTTAAACATGAAAAGAATATATTTACTTCTTATCAATCCTCACAAACAAAACAATGGTTCTGAATCTTCATTCTATAATAATTATATTCATTCCATTCAAATAATACTTGTTAGATTCCACCTGGTGTTCTATTATTTGGGCTTAGATCGTCTCTTTTAGTAGGCAGAAAGAATGCATTACACATTTCATGACTTTCAAGAACCTGCATGTAGCCAGGCATAGTAGTGCATACCTTTAATCCCAGCATGCAGAAGACAGAGGCAGATAGAGCTCTACAAGTCCAAGTTTAGCCTTGTCAACATAGCAGGTTCTAGGCCAGCCTGTGCTACATCATGAGACTCTGTATCCCCCCACAAAAAATGAGCTTCTAGGTAGAAGGTATAAGATTTCTTTTTCTTTCTTTCTTTCTTCCTTTCTTTCTACACACACACACACACACACACACACACACACACACACACATATATTCTTTCATTCCATATATATGAACTTATTTAGATAAAGTAATCTGTGATGGTTAGTTTTAATGGTCAGCATGACACAAACTTGACAGATGGGTAGACAGTCTCAGTGAGGGTTTGATGAGATCATGTTGGCCCATGAGCAAGTATGTGGGGGATTATATTGATTACCTTAATTGATGTGGTAAGACCTAACCTGAAAGTGGGCAGCATCATTTCTTGGTTTAGAACCCTGGGTGTCATAAACATAAAGAAACCTACTCAAGCAAGCTCTTCATGAAAGCACAGTAGTGTGAATGCATTGATTTCTCTCTGCTTCCTGACTGTGGATGTTGTTGGGCCCCATTTCAGCCCTGGTTTGGGCCTTGTGGACAAACCCGAGCCTGGCTCCAGTTTCTGCAGCCTTGTGGGAGAGCCTAAGCCTGGCTCCAATTTTGAGACCTATCTCAGTCACTTCTGTATTGGGTGACTCAGCAAGATCTGTTTGGCCCTGTCTCTGCCCCCCACTGTTGCTAATGTAAAGTTTTGCCATTGGCCCTGTCAGTCACCCCATACCCTCCGTCACCCGTCCCAACCTCCTACAAAACCTCACCCCACCAAATTTATAAATTGTAATAAAAAAAACCCCTTTCTTCCCTAAATTGTTTTTGCCAGGGTATTTCATCACAGTAACAGAAAAGAAACTAGGTCAAAATTTAAGTCACAAACTTATATAATAGAGAAGATGATGCAATAAAGTTGAGTTCCTGCTTCGACAAGACTCCTGGCCGGGTGTGTTTCTTTTGGGCCACCGACACTCACCATCCTGTTTAGCCTTGGAGAGACCTGGCTGAACCAGACTGCTCCCCTATCGCCCAGATCAGACAGCAAGGAACCGACAGATGTGACATGACTAGCTGCTTCTGGCTCCTGCAACTATGACTTCCCTGCTGTAATAAACTGCAACCTGGAATTATAAACTATAATAAAAAAAATCTTTCCTCCCTAAATTGTTTTTGCCAGGGTATTTCATCACAGTAACAGAAATGAAACTAGGCCAAGATTTAAGTCACAAACTTTCAGAATCCCATCTTTGCCATAGTAAACTGTTCATGTTACCTTGGAAATAATTATGCCAACCTTCTCTGATATGTTTTCTATACCTGTCAAATGAAGGCATTAATACTAGGTAGGCTCTTACATTGTTGCTGGGGTTGAGAATCACAACATAATGATCTGAGGAACTAATCACAAAATGAAGAACTAAACACAGAATAAGGTCATCATAACTTGTTTCTCCTCAACTAGTAGGGTTAAGGACTATTATATGAAATACTGAGTATGTGGCATTTCTCTGGAAGTCTATGCTGTTGTTGCCAAAGTTATTTAGGAGATCTTGTATGCTTGTATAACACCATGTACCTCTGTAATATGATACTTAACCACATTCTACTTTAATTGCTTGCTGAATTATCTGCCTTCCTAGCACTGTACAGATGGCAACTGTGTATATTTTAATTAGCCTACAGATGCAACTCTACAAAATTCCTGATGCACTGATCATACTAACATTTGGTCAATCAAATAGATGGTGTCAAATAATTTCGAATGGCACAATTCTCATATGAAAACAAATATCCCAGGTCTAGTTTCAGAAACAACAGGAAATGGACAGTCTGTACACTGAAACTGAGGCATGTGTGTTGCATTCATTCCTGTGACTTGAACATGAACCAAATACAAAGTTGGTCAAAATTCACATAGCTGGGTCCCAAAGATCTGAGGCAGAGAAAGCCAACGAATTTGTCTTCAAATCCCCAGGTAATTAACCATGTTATGGGTCCAGGACCCACATTTTGAAAAACAGTGCTCTGTAGTGTGCAAGAAATAAAAGCCTTCTAAAAAAGGTTCTTTCTTTTCTTTATACAAAAATAACACATGGCTAGATTTTTTCCAAATTAGCAACAGGAGTTAAAAAAAACTCACATAATTATGAATCACATCTTCAGACAACCAAGATAGATAGTTACCTGTAGAATTTGCTTCTGCCTGAAGTAGCACGGCTGCCTCCCTGACCTCTGTCATGGCACCAGCTTGTTCCACTTGTGCTCTGGCTTCTTTGGCATTTAAAGGAGTTTTGTCTTGCCCTCTGAAAAAGTCACATAAAAAATAGGTGAGCTTATGCATAGTCTAAAAAAATGAGAAATTAAAATAGCCTATCTTAATACTATGTGTTAAGAATAAGCTGAGAAACTATTTCAACAGCTGACGTACATCCTTATTTAAGTTTGTGTAATAGTTGATAATGTGAAGAACCAGCAGGCTCCCTTTACGCAAAGATACACCTGCTTCCTTCTAGACTCACGGCATGAATGCGTACAATCTGTGTTGTTCTGAAGACTTCTCGTCTTAATACATCAGGTAAGGTATATATAAATATGTAGGTAAAATTTTAACCTAATCACACTGGTATGTTTCTACCAGCTTCTGTTTTAGCAACTACTGCATACAATAAACATAAAGTCTTCAATTCTGTTTGAACAACATGAACCTTGCCAGAAAAAGGCTTTTAAAGTGGTTTGGTTCTCCTTGAGATCCCAAAGAAAATCACATACTGTCTCAGATTTTAAGTCTAACATATGGCTTAGACCTAAGAAAATAATGTGTTTATGTTATCTGATGAGTTACTACTATTACAGAACACTGATGGTTGTCTATGCTACTTTAATTTCATTGTTTTTTGCTATATACAGCAAATAAACAGAAGCTGGCAAGAATAGTATTTCTGGGGTTGGGGAGGGTGCTGAAGAGATGGCTCAGGGGTTAGGAGTGATTGCTGCTCTTGCAGAGGAACCAGGTTCAGTTCCCATAAAACTTGATGGCTAATACCTGTCTGTAGCTCAAGTTGCAAAGAAGCCAGCACCTTCTTCTGGCCTCCCTAAACAAAAGGTACGCATGTGGTACACATATGTACATGTAGGCAAATTATTTATGCACATAAAGAGAAGGAAATAAATCTAAATATAATTTAAATTTGTGAAAGAAATGATCACTTACTCAGCATTCTGCTGCTGGGGAGAAAGTTGGTCCTGGTCTTGTAACTGATTCTGCTGTTTTTTAGCTGTATAATAAAACAAAGCCTATGTGTCATTTAGAAGTTATGCTTCTTACTTCTTTGAAGGCCAATGACTTTCACACACACCACAGGGGTTATAGGGAAGGAGAAAGGGGGAGCTGGGGGGAGACAGAGCCAGAGCCAGAACCAGATGAACATGGAAACACACACACACACACACAGGGATTTGAACTGACCAACAAACAGGAAGGCCAGTCTGAGTTAGAATCTGGAAAGTCTAAACCATGTATTACTTCAGATAAAAAGTACAATCTGGGGGCTGGGGTGCCAGCTCAGTGGGCAGATCAGGTTCTGCACAAGCATGAGGACCTGTGTTCGGATTTCTTAAAACTGACACGCACACCTCCTTCTCAAAATGGGCTACTATGCACCTGTCTGTGATCCCAGCACTTATATAGTAAGATAGAGGGCAGAGACATGAGAATTCCTCAAGTTCCAGGGCTAGCAATCCTGTCTTCTGCAGCAGCAGAACAATGAAAAGAGGTTCTCCCTCAAACAAGGTAGAATACAATGGTCCTTGGATCTCCACATGCTCACTGTGGAGCACGCATGCACACACGCACACACACACACATACACACCCCTATAGTCACATACATAAGCATGTACACATGTATCATATTGACACATATCTATGTTCACATTCACAAGCCCATACATACACATTATACACACATATATCTATAGTCACATACACAAGTATATACATATATACCATACATACACATATCTATAGTAACATACACAAGTATATACATATATACCATACATACACATATCTATAGTCACATACACAAGTATATACATATATAACCACACACACACACATCTATAGTCATATTAACAAGCATGTATATATACATTAGAGAGAGAGAAAGAGAGGGAGGAGACTCATTTTCTTAATTATACATTCAGAAGGAACCAATTATCCATCCCAACTTTACTGGATCCTAGTTCTTTGAGGTTCTTCTCATAGTAGCCTCCCAGGAAGGCCTAGAAATTGACAACTTGTTCATTCTCAACTGGTTCTGAAGCACCAGGGTTCACCTTGGAGTCTAAACTAATTGGTGTTTTTTAAAGCTCTCTGAATCTCAATGTTACTTTTTTAAGTTTAACAAATCCATGCATCATTAATAAATTATCAGCCCCATTCCCAGGAAGACTTCGCACAAAATCCAAGCTAGTAAGTTGTCATTGTGCTTCTCCATAAAAAGCATGCATACTTGAAATTACCAGTCAAAGAAAGGGGGTGGATCCAGAAGGGAGAGGAGGTAGAGAGAAACTAGGAGAAGTAGAAGGAAAGGAAACTGTAATCAGGATATATTACATGAAAAAAATCTATTTCCTATAAAAAGAAACATGAAACTACCAGTCATAAGTTCCTGCTGCTTCAACAAAATTTTTCTTATTTCTTTTAGCCATAACATCTTCACATCAATATTTGGAGCCTAAAAATTAAAACAGAACAGAAAAGTATGTTTCTTTTTAAAAAGAATGTTTTTATAATAAAAAAATGCAATTAAACATAAGTCATTTTATAAAACACCAGATTCAAATTTTACCCTTTTGCTTCTTAAATCATTTTGGAGGCTGATCATTACCCATCAGATTAGAAGAGACATTATAATCAAAAATATTAAAAAATTGCCTTGAGGAACAGAATAATAATTAATACATATATATATAAATAATGTGTATATATATATTATCACTTTGTTGTTTTAATTTTAGTAAGATCAAAGGAATCTCTAATATTGCCAAAACTACAATCAATTACATGATAATCTTAAAAATTGATACTAACAAGACAGATTCCCTAAATACTTTCTGATTACTTATAAAGCAAGTCTGTTATATAGTACCTACTATAATATCTTAAATCAAACCAAGAAGAGATTATGAACTGCTTTCAGTACAAAGTTAACAAAACAAAACAAAAAATTCTGAACATCTGTAACAGATAATGTATGGATCAGCCACAACTCGCAACAACAGAGACTTAATGAAATGTTCTGAGTGCCTTCTCTTCCCGAAAACAGGGTGGTCCTTAGAATACACTTGCCCAGAATCGTAACTATGTTCTTTCAAAGGAAGCTAGAAGAAGCGGTCAGATTTCCCTAGAGCTGGAGTTATAGGTAGTTGTAATCTACCTGTTGTAGATTGAACCAGAGTTTTTAATCTTAATCTTGACACTGGAAAAATGGCTCGGTGGTTAATAGCATGCACTGCTCTTGCAGAGGACCAGACTTTGATAGCTCACAATAACCTGTAACTCCAGTTCCAGGGAATCTGTTGCCCTTTGCAGGCTTTCAAAAGCAGTGCACAAATGCATAACTCCACACATACACACACATACACACAACTAAACTCCTTAGCATGAATGCTGTGGGAGTAAGCAACTGTTTTCTGATTAGATTTAAAGCATGCTCCCCTAGACAAATGACAGGCCTAGTATTGCCAAGGTTGGGGAGCTCATAGGCTCCAGGGGTGTGTCTACTAGTTTTATTTTAAGTGGACAGAATATCAAACTGTCATCTAAATTGATATCTCTCTAGTGCAGCTCTCAGAACTCAAGAGATGTTTTTTTGTGCAGTGTTTGAAGATTAACAAAGAAGCTCGCAACTGCTTAAAGGGTCAATTAAGTGACTGTGAAGTGCTCAGACATAAATGATCATCTATATCACACTCCTTCCTCACGGCTCAGAAACTATCACAGAAGAGGGAGCAGAAAAACCGTAGGATCCGGAGGCTAGGGAAGACCAAAGCAAAGCTGTCTTCTGGACATTACAGGACTCCTGCACTCAAGAACTCAGAGCAGACCAAACCAGCCAGTGTTCCAATATGGAGTAGGAAGGGCTATGAATTCCTGAGGACCAATAGATGGTTACTGGATTCGTTTCTGGAGTAAAGAGTTTTCCTTAAGATTGAGGCTCCTGGTAGGTTCTCCAATGGATACCCCACACCCAGAAATAAATTGAAAATGATGGATTATAAATTTTAAATTAATTAATTACTCAGAGCAGCTGTGGCTGTCTCTACAAGACCTCACAAGACCAAAGCAGCCAGTGTTCCAATATGGAGTAGGAAGGGCTATGAATTCCTGAGGACCAATTTTAATTAATTAATTAATTTAAAATTTAATGCCAACTATGGTTTCCAGAAGAATAACCAACCTGAACAATGTAAATTTCTTCCTTTTCACCATACCATATTTCAAATTTGCGGTTATCACCTTTCACATGTTCTGTGATGCCAGCTTCTTCCATCTATAACAAATCAAACTTTTTCTGAGCATTTCATTACAAATACGGGATTTCAATCACTACATTCTACCATAATCCAAAAGAAACAGAATGTCTCACTTAAGCAAAATATACATTTTATTTTCAATAAGGAAATGGAAATGAAAAGTATAGTCCTAAGCATGAAGACTTAAGTGTTTGTGGGAATATGCACTCAGAGTTCAGATGCTATGCTGCATTCCAGTGATTGGTATAAATGCCATCTGTCTGAACACCAAAGCAAGTTGAATTCTGCTAGAAATGAACTACACAATATTAAAACAAAATTTTATCAGAAGTAAAAGTAATTAAATGTCAATAGGGAAAGCCACCTGTAATTGATTGACTTTGTTGATTTCTAAAGTAATTATAATTTGATCTTACAAATTGATTTCCTATGAGATATAAAGGGCAAATTTCTGGGTCAGGGAAGAACCAGTCAAGTTCACAAAGGTTTTTCTAATCCCACCAATCCCTCAGCCTCTACAGCAAACAAAATACCTAAGTTGAAAGAGTGATAAATAACTTTCTAACCACTAGCAAAACGTGCGTACTGTACAACGTTGGTTAATTCCATGTGGCACAACTTCACTCCCTTCTGTAACATCTTTAAGTTCTTCTCTGCCTTTCCTCTTTTCTTTCAATTCCCTCCTAATTGACAGAAGAAATATCATACCGCTCCATGTAAGAACCCCTGAAATGACTATAATTAAAACTAATAAATATTAAGAGTAGTGCTTATGAGATTCCTTCATTAAGGTAAAGGAAAACAGTTATACAGAGAAATGCAACTCAACTCTACTAATTAAAGAGCCCCTGACAACCCCTGGAATGAAATCTAAAGTTACTTTAAAATGTTTCCAAATATATCCTTCCTATACCACTGTATCTCTGGTCAAATATTATGATACAAGAATACTTATGCTCAATCTTTTAAAAATGTATTATGTTTCATCTTATGGCTGTCTAAATAGGACAATATGTAGCTGACCTACAGACTTCAGAATCCGAGAAGGCCAGACTAGACCTCCATCCATCACTTGCATTCATCAGCCATGTGTCTTAGTATAAAGTCCTGAAGTTTTCTCAAATTCCATTTTTTCAGCTATAAAATCAGGAAAGCATTTCATAGATTTGATATAAAGATATATATTATTAAACAACATACTTAGATCATATATGTTTTTGTGGGGTTGTATACACTCATGTATGTGTATTCACATGTAAGTGGGTACACGTGTATATGTACCTGTGTGGAGGCCAGAGGTTGATGTCAGATATCTTTAACAATATCTCTCTCCACATTATTTTGTGATGCATGGTCTTTTGCTGAACCCCGAGCTCACCTGATCCAGCTAGTCTAACTATACAGCATACTGTTGGGATCCCCTAGAGCTGAGACTACAATGGGCAACCACACCCACATAGCATTTACTTGGATGCTATTGATCTTACCTCCAAATCTTAAATTTAAATGACAAGCTCTTTAACCCTTCTCCCTAGACCAAAAGGAGTTTTGAAGTTAGAGCTTTGCTTCTCATCCTTTCCTGTATTTGAATTGCAACCGTTTTACTATTTTCCATTGCTAATATGTACAGCACATCATTACTGATTAAATGCATTTTCCTGGAAATCAAACCATGCTTATCTGACACAAAGTTAGCTCTATATGTGTATGTGTTAAATTAATCTGGTGGACCTGGAGAAGCCACATCTCTTTATCTGATTACTGTGACCTGACATATGGCTTTCCTATGAACGTTAAATGCTTATATTATAGCACAAAGTCATTAGAAAAACAAAGTAAAGCTGTGTAATTCCATCTTGGTGTGATAAAGTGAAGACAAAAATCCATTTCAGGGGAGGACAGTTGTTCGGCTTTGTTTAGTAGCACACTGACCACTAATGATAGACTTTCATGACAAGTAGGCAAGAGGAAAGAAGCATAATGAGACCTAAGAAATGTCTAACTGCCGTCATTCTTAGTCTACAGCATCACTGTTTCCCCAGGAATCTTCATCTAAAATTTTGCAGGCATCACTGACTAATTCTTTTCTATTAAAGATACAATTATATCTCAGAACCAAGAAAACCAGACAGATTTTCTTCTCTTAAATGTCAAGTAGTATTTATTTTCTGTATCTGATAAGTAACTAAGCCCTTATGTCTGCCTTCCATTGAAATGTCTCCTGCATCAATTCCTCCTTTTGTTTCCATGGTAACTATTGTAATCCTTCTGGCTCTGTTACCTCATTAGGCCTTCTTTACTTTAATGAACTTCAGAAACACTCCACTGGCATGCCTATCATTGTATCAAATTTAAAATGAAACAGAAAATCAATACAAACAAGAAATTCAGCACTAGGTAGTCACTAGGTCACCCCACAAACAAATTGGTTTGTGTCAAACATCCCTAGAAAGATGAAAATACCTTTTTTCAAGAAGCACAGATATAGATGGCAAGATCTAAAACCTCTCAGATTTGATTGCTTTGGTTCTCAGTTGATGTTTATTACAGTCATAAATAGCACAGATATGTAGAGGTAGACTATATTTAAAGAGTAACTGTGCACTTGTGATGGAAGTGGTTGGAGTTTTAAAGATACATGGGGCTACTGTGGATTTAGAATTGAATAGAACACAGACAATGGGATGACCCTGGGTAGGAATTTTGCTAGATATAGCTAGAGGCAGCTGACCAATATGAGGAAAATTAAAAGCCGGGCCTGCTTATAAGGTTGGCGTCTTACATTAAGTCCTTAAGCCCATGACAGGCCCATCAAGAAAAGCACAACTAAAATTACATCAACTCTCAACTATCCTGGAAAAGCCAGCTATGAAAGAAACCACTCATAGAAAACAACTACGAGGAAAAAGGAGTAAAATGGTAGTGACTGCAGAACTGAAGGTAAAATTATTGTCTTCCAATTTTTCTATGAACAAATTTACGAATGTATAGCCTTATTTGAATTGGAAGTATTGCCGGGCCGCTAATGACTTTTACAAACAATGGTATCCTGATTTTAACACAAGACTAATGTCAGGACACAATGGTAGTTTGAGTTCTAGAGAAAATAAAACAATTTAAATGAATAGCCCAGAATGTATATGGGAAGGCTCCAGCTGTAGGTAGCTTTGGATACCCAGAAAGCACGGGGCTAAAGAATGCAGGAGGGACAAAGAAGGAAAGACAGGGACATTCTAAGCACAAGAATTCTTCATTTGTAAACAAACTGCAGTGAGAAGAAGGTGGAAACACTTTAGTCTTTGTTTCTCTTATAACAATGGCTTCATGATAACAAGACCAAAAATTTTATCCAATACCATTAGATGAGCTCATAGGTGATAGGACTATACTGATGAGAGAGTTGAATTAACACTCAGCACCTAGGCCCAATCCTTTTTCCTGATTTCAGACTCCCAAAACTCATGTGAAACTAGATATGTTAGTACAAGCTCGTAATTCTAGCGTTCCCACAGCAAGGTGGCAGGAGAATCCCTAGAAGCTCTTGGGCCAACCGAGACTAGTGTGCAAAGCAGTGAGCAATAGATCACCTTACTTGAAACAAGACGGAAGGTGAGAACCAAGTCCTGAGGTGTCCTATGAACTCCAATGTAGCACTGTAGCACCCATGTGCCTAGAACATGCATGCACTGTTTTTTTTTTTTTTAATTCTTTTAAACAGAAGACGTGCAGCTAAAATATCGAACCTATTCACTGAGGGGGGAAAAAAGTATTCAGGGTGGATACATACATACAAGACCATATTGTATTATACAACGTGAGCTTCCTTACTTTTAGGCAGTGCTTAAAACTATACGATGGGTATCTATCAGCACCTTCTCCAGATTCTAAACGCCTCTTACAAAACATAACAGCTTTTTCATACAAGAAGAGGTGTCTCTGCATGGGTTTGAACCGTGCAAACTCCTTCATTTTCGTAGCGCCTTTCCGGTGCCCTAGCCAAACACTGAAGGCACCTTGAAGAACCATCTTGCCCAGCTCATTCATATTTCCCTAGAATAAAAAAATCAAAGCCAATTTATAGAAGGCAGAGCTATATTCATTTGTCAAATATCAACATCTTGACATATTAATATTCTGAAGCACATTTTGTATGCTTTAATTTTTTTAAAAAAATTGTCACAAAAGACTTTATTAGCCCTTACAAGCTAACACTCATAGTACTAGAAAGTACTATGAAGGCTGCTATGGGAGTAGTTGATTGACATTAACCAGCTGTGAACCATGTGACCTACAGTAATGATCAGAATGGCAGGATATGCAAATTGATATAATAGTAGCATGAATCTTAGGGGTATAACCTACTGCTCACCCCCCCTTTTAATTAAAAAGAGGTTTTTTTCTATAAAACACATTCTGATTATAGTTACCACTCTCCAAACTCCTCTTGGATCCTCCCCACATTCCCTCCATCTGGATTCACAACCTTTCTGTCTCTCCTTAAAAAGTAAACAGGTGCCCTACTCACGGAGTCCTCTGGGGCATGCCCAGGTACCTTGAGCAGTCTACTATGCCCAGAGACCTCCATTCTCCCCTCACTTCTCCATCAACCTTCATCAGACCTGGAGATCCTGAACCTTCACTTCCTCAACCCACCTTCCCTGCTTGCTGACTCCTCTGGAGCATCCTCAGCAGCCCTGAGCAGTCAGCTACCACCTGAGGACCTCCATTCTCCTACCATTCTTGGTACACCTCATCAAACCTGTGGATCCTGAACCATACAGATCTGCAGCTCCATAACCATGATGATCTGCAGACCCTGAATCATACAGACCTACTGATCTGGAACCATATAGCCAAAGGATACCAATCAGAGGCCTGTCATACCAGGACTATCAAAGTTACCCACTATCCCAATACATACTTTTAAAGGAATATCCAGGGAACAAAGTCATCCAGATGGTTAAAGGCCTTCAAAACAACACAATCAACTGAAACCAGGAAATATGAAACCTTCAGAGCACAGCTACCTTACTACAACAAGTCCTGGATATCCCGACACAACCAAAGCACACACACAAAAAAAAAGACCTTAAATCCAATCTTATAAAGATGATATTTTAAAGAGGAAACAAATAAAACTCTTAAAAAAATACAGAACAAATAGTAGAGATCTTTAGAGAAGAAACAAATCCATTGAAGAAATAAAGGAAAATAAAATTAAGCAGGTGAAGGAAATAAAACTGTAAGACCTGAAAATGGAAATAGAAGCAATAAAGAAAACACAAACTGAAGAAATAATGGAGATAGAAAACCTAGGGAAGAGAACAGGAACAACAGATGCAAGCATCACCAACAGAATATAGGAGATGAAAAAGAGAATTTGAGGCATAGAATATAAAATAGAAGAAATTGATGCATCAGTCAAAGAAAATGTTAAATCTAAAAAATTCCTGATGCAACACATCCAGGAAATCTAAGATACCATTTAAAGTCCTAACATAAGAGTAATAGGAGTAGAAAAAGGTGAAGAGTCCCAACTCTAAAGCCTAGAAAATACTTTCAACAAAGTTGTAGAAGAAAATATTCCCAAACTAAAGAAAGAGATGTCTATAAACACACAAGAAGTTTATAGAACACCAATCAGGATAGATAAGAAAAGAATACCCACCGCATAATAATTAAAACATACATTGTACAGAACAATGGATGAAAATTAAAAGTAGCAAGTAAAAGTAGCAAGAGAAAAGGGGCAAGTAACATACAAAGGCAGACCTATCAGAATTACACCAGACTTCTCAGCAGAGACTCTAAAAGCTAGAAGGACGTAGACAGATATCTTGTAATCTCTAAAAAAAATGATAGACACCAACCTGGACCACTACACCCAGCAAAACTCTCAATCACCATAGATGGAGAAAACGAGATATATCAAGATATATCCAAATTCAAACAATACTTATCTACAAATCCAGCCTTACAGAAAGAACTAGAAGTAAAACTCCAACCCAAGGAAGACAACTACATCCAAGAAATACAAGAAATGAGTAACTCCATACTAGCAAAAGCAAGGGAAGTATAAATGCTTGTGCATGCAAACACAGACACACACATACACACACACACACACACACACACACACACACTGACACCGCCAACATCAAAATAAAAGAAATTAACAATCATTGGTCATTAATATCTCTCAACATCAATGATCTCAATTCCCAAATAAAAAGACACAGGCTAACAGAATGGATAGGAAAATAGGATCCATCATTCTGCTGCATACAAGAAACACACCTCAGCCATAAAGATAGACATTACCTCAGAGAAAGGGCTGGAAAAAAATAACGGGAGACTTCAATACCCAACTCTCACCATCTGGCAGGTCATCCACACAAAAACTAAACAGAGAAATAATGAAACTAACAGACACTATTAATCAAATGGATCTAACAGACACCTAAACAATATTTCACCCAAACATAAAAGAATATACATTCTTTTCAGCATCTCGTGGATACTTCTCTAAAACTGATCATATATTCGTCACAAAACAAGCCTCAACACATAGAAGAGAATTGAAATAACACCTTGTATCTTATCAGAAGACCATAGATTGAAGCTGCACTTCAACAACAAAAGAAACATCAGAAAGCTTACACACTCATGGAAATTGAACTCTACTCAATGATCACTCAGTCATGGAAAAAACAAAGAAAGAAATTTAAAACTTCCTAGAATTCAATGTAAATGAAGGCACAGCCTACTCAAACTTATGACACAATGAAAGCAGTGCTAAAAGGAAAATTCATAACACTAAGTGCCTCTATAAGAAAATTAGAAAGTTCTCATGCCAACAATTTAGAAGTATACCTGAAAGCTCAAGAAGAAAAAAAAGAAGCAAATACCCTGGAGAGAAGTAGATTGCAGGAATAATCAAAATCAGGCCTAAAACGAATCAGTTAGAGAAAAAGAACACAACACAAAGGATCAACAAAAGCAAGAGCTGATTCTTTGAGATAATCAACAAGATAGACACACTTTTAACCAAACTAACCAAAAGACAGAGCCAGTATCCAAATGAACAAAATCAGAAATAAAAAGGAAGACCTAACAAGAGACATTGAAGAAATTCAAAGAATCATGAGCTTTTACGTCAAAAGCTTGTCCTCAACAAAATTGGAAAATCTTAATGAAATGGGTGATTTTCTAGATAGATACCACATCCCAAAGATAAATCAAGATCAGGTAAACTATTTTAAAAAGTCCTATAATGTCTAAGGAAATAGAAGCAGTCATCAAAAGTCACCCAACCAAAAAAAATCGCAGGGCCACATAGTGTTGGTGCAGATTTCTACTAGATATTCAAAGAACTAATACCAATACTCCTCACTAGTCCACAAAACGGAAAGAGAAGGAACACTGACATTTGCTTGGAAAACTTTTTTCCAGCCCTTTACCCTTAGGTAATGTCTATCTTTATGGCTGAGGTGTGTTTCTTGTATGCAGCAGAATGATGGATCCTATTTTCCCATCCATTCTGTTAGCCTGTGTCTTTTTATTTGGAAATTGAGATCATTGAGGTTGAGAGACATTAATGGTCAGTGATTGTTACAAAAGTCAAGTAGAAAGGGATCAAGGACCTCAATAAAACTGGATACACTAAATCTCATAGAAGAGAAAATGAGAAATACCCCTCAATACATTGGTACAGGAGACAATTTCTCAAACAGAACACCAATGGTTCAGGTTCTAATATTAATAATGGATAAATGGGACCTCATGAACTACAAAGCTTCTGTAAGGCAAAGGACACTGTCAATAGGACAAAATCTTCACCAATCCTACATCTGACAAAGGGCTAATATCCAAAATTCTTAAAGAACTCAAGAAGTTAGATACCAACAGCCCAAATAATCCAATGAAAAACAGGGTACAGAGCAATGCTCCTATCTCTTCCTCAGTTCTTATTGGTATATGAGTTTCCCATTTGATATAACTGATTTAGGGAAAGGTGGCAAGCCTTAAAGACTTGACCCTTTTATCCATATCTATTCTAGACTAGGGTAAGCAGCAATTCAGGGACAGTGTATTTGCTTAGCTGACATAAGCATCTATTCAAGCCAAATTTCCTAAATTCCAGATTTGATGGCATGCTGCTACAGATGAGAAAAATATCATAAAATTACATTTAATTGCTGATCTGCAGCCAATTCTCCACTTAGCATTATCAATAAGAATGCATATATTTTATCCTCATTCATTTACCTCTTATGTGGTATTTCTCAATTAAATCCAGTAGATAAAAGAAGGGTTTTTGACAAGTTTACTGCCCCCCACCTAATTCCAACAATCTCTAAAATTTACTTACAATATAGCCATTGATGGCAGTCTGATGCATGGAGTCATTCACTGACTTCAGCAGCTCCAGCATTGAGTCAAGTGCCTCCTTTAACTTAGTAGTTCCTTCACCTTCTCTGCTATACTTTAAAAGCTCCTTAATTAGAAGTCAAGAATTAAACTTAATGTTAGTCACATTAAAAAAATTTAAGCTAATATGCTTTTGAGCAGTAATCCAAAGATTCTGTCACTTGTAGAGTAATTTCTTTCATATTGTCTGTCACATTAACATTCTGTTTAATAACAATGTCAAAATCGGGGAAGAAGTAGAATAATGAGGAAAGAGTATAAAACAAAGGTCACTCAATGTGTTTAGAGCTAAAAACCAACAGCTACAAAGAGACATCAGAGATTAGTGTTCAAAGCAATTATACAAGTTTTCATACAATAAGTTGTCAATCATGATGCATATAGTATCATGAAACACATTTTAAAAGAAGCAATATTGTATTTATACAAGGTATAGATTCTACTAATCTTTTTCCATTGAACCAGAGGAATGTCATTTGCATTTTTCATTGAAAAGACCAATAGGAAATATAATATCAAAACAAGTAAATATGTATTTAGATTTCTCTAATATGAAAAATTCTTTCCTAAAACATTATGCTTAAATTCATACAGATATTTTATGGAGGATCAAGAGCTAATAGTCCATATACTCACAGCTTAATCACCTTGTACATGTCATTTGTACAACATAAAAGAGCACACTGCAAAATCATACAGTCAAATCTGGCTGTTGCTCTCCTTCAACGTATTGCAAGTGCTTTCTAGTCAGCCACTTCCTTTTAAATGACTACCAGATCTGATTCAAAAATAAGTAAATGAAACAAATAAACAAGTAGGGGCTGGAAAGATGATTCATTGATTAAGAGCATTGGCTCCTCTGGCAGAGGACCTGGGTTCTGTTCCCACATGGTGACTCAGAACAGGCTATAAAGCTGATGTTCTCTTCTGGCCTCCATAGGTATGAGGCACACACAAGCTACACATACATGCAGGTAAAGCATTCATATACATAAAATAATTTTTTAAGTAAAGAACCATGCAAACACTTCATGTAATTACCTTTAAAAGCAACTGATATTTAGTAATTCGTTGAACAGGTTTGAGCAAATAGGAATCCAGACCAAGTCGATGTTTCAATTTTCGCTGACATTCCTGTCATTAAAAGATAATGAACAAATCTACAGATTCAATGCAGTCCACATCAAAATTCCAACACAATTTTTATAGACCTTCAAAGAGCAATTCTCAACTTCATATGAAAAACAAAGAATCCAGGATAGACAAAACTATCCTGAACAATAAAAGGACTTTGAGAAGAATCACCATCTCTGACCTCAAGCTGTACTATATATCGATGATGATGACGATGATACATGGTATTGATACAGAAATAGACAGTTCAATCTATGGAATAGAATTGAAGACCCAGAAATAAACTCACACACCTCTGGACAATTGATTTTCGACAAAGAAGGCAAAAACCATACAATGGGAAAAAAGAAAGCATCTTCAACAAATGGTGCAAGTCTAACAGGATCTACGCATATAGAAGAATGCAAATAGATCCATACCTATCACCCTGTACAAAAGTCAAGCCCAAGTGGATCAAGGACCTCAACATAAAACCAGATACATTAAACCTAATAGGAGAGAAAGTGGGAAATACACTTCATTAGTACAGGAGACAATTTCCCAAACAGAACACCAATGGCTCAGGCTCTAATATCAACAATTGATAAATGGGACCTCATGAAATTGCAAAGCTTCTGTAAGGCAAAGGACACTGTTAATAGGACAAATGGGCAGTCTGGTAAGGGGATAACATCTGAAATGTAAATAAAATATCCAATAAAAAAAAAGATCTTCACTAACCCTACATCCGACAGAAGGCTAATATCCAAAATATATAAAGAGCTCAAGAAGTTAAATTTAAAAAAATAACCAAATTTAAAAATGGGGCACAAACTAAACAATGAATTCTCAATTGCTCAACATCCTTAGTGGTTAGAGAAATGCAAATCAAAATGACCCTGAGATTCCACCTTATACTCATTAGAATGGCTAAAATCAAAAACTCAAGTGATTGCATATGCTGGCAAGGATGTGAAGAAAGGAGAACACGTTTTCATTGTTGGTGAGACGGCAAATTTGGACAACCACTCTGGAACTCAATCTCCTGATTTCTCAGAAAATTGAAAATAGTTCTACCTGAAGACAGATCTATACCACTTCTGGGCATATGATCAAAATCTTTTTCCACCATCCAGGACACATGCTCCACTATGTTCATAACAGCTTTATTCATAGCCAGGAACTGCAAACAACCCAGATGTACCTCAACTGAAGAATGGATACAGAAAATGTGGTTCATTTGCACAATAGAATACTAACCAGTTATTTAAAAACAAAGACATGATGAATTTTACAGGCAAATGGATAGAACTAGAAAGTATCATCCTGAGTGAGATAAACCAATCCCACAAGTACAGGCATGGTATATACTCACTGGTAGATATTAGCCATAAAGTAAAAAATACCCATGATACACCCCAAAGACCCAAAGAAGTTAAAGAAGAAGAAAGACAAAAGCAATGATGCTTGAGCCCACACTTTGAAGGGGAAACAAAATAATCATAGGAAGCAGACAGAGGGAGAGAACTAGGTAAAACAGGTGGGGAGAGGGGAATGGGGCAGCAGGATCAGGTATGAGGAGGGACAGGAGAGAGGTCCAGAGGGCCACGAGAATGAATGGAAATATACAGCTGCCAGGGGTGGGGGGAGGCAAGTCTCAGAGACCTAGGATAGGAGAGGCTCCCAGGAGTCAATGTAGGAGACCTTAGCCAAGATGCCTAAAAGTGGGGACATGGAAACTGAAGAAACCGCCTTCTGTATCCAGGTGGAATCCCCAGTGGAAGGATAGGGACACCAATCTACCCACAAAACTCTCAACCAAAAATTTGTCCCATCTAAAATAAATGCAGAGATGGAGCAGAGACTGAAGGAAAGGCCAACTAATAACCGGTCCAACTTGAAACCCATCCCACAAGTAAGTACTAGTTCCTGACACTATTAATGATACTCTGTAATGCTTACAGACTGGAGCCTAGCATAACTGTCCTCTGAGAAGCTCCACTCAGCCAGCAGATAACTAAAACCGATGCAGATACCCATAGCCAAACATTGGATGGATGTCGGAAACACTTAAGGAAGAGTTGGTGAAAGTATTGAAAGCCCTAAAATAGATGAGAACTCCACAGGAAGACTAAAAGAGTCAACAAACTTGAACCCCTAGTAATCCTCAGAGTCTGAGCCACCAACCAAAGAACATACATGAGCTGGAACCAGGCCCCTGATACATATGTATCAGACAGGCAGCTCAGTCTTCATGGCTGCCCTGTCTGATCTCAGTGGGAGAGGATGCACCTAATCTGGCAGAGATTTGATGTGCCAGGGTGGGGAAAATTCAGGGAAGGTCCTACCCTCCCAGAGGAGAATGGGATGAGGGGAGGGACTCAGTGATAAAGGGACCAAGAGCAATGTTTGGGATGTGAATTAATAATTAATAAAAAATAATGATCACCTGGGTACAGTGGCATAAGCCTTTAATCCTAGCACTCTGGAGGCAGAGTCATTCAGATATCTCTGAGATAATGATCACTAAATATTAATTTAAGACATGTAGAGATGACAGAGGAATCAAAATCTTTATGAAAATTCCATATAGAATTACTTTAATTTTAAGAGTAATTTATTTTAAAAAGACATATACCACAGCTGAAGAGATGGGTGAGAGGTAAGGGGACTTGCTGTTCTTCCAGATGACCAGGGTTACAGGGTTAAGTTCCATATCTTTGCTTTCAAGGAATACAATGCATGTGTGTGTGTGTGTGTG
>NW_021620798.1:735853-758470 GCF_004785775.1 Grammomys surdaster
GTGTGTGTGTGTGTGTGTGTGTGTGTGTGTGTATGCAAGATACTCATAAACTCATGAGCAAATTTTTTAGCAATTTTAATATAAAATAAACAGATATGTACCTGTGGAAATGCCAAGCCCCAAGAGCTCTTTGATTAGACCCCAGACATGAATCTTTTATAAATATTAAGGAATATATATCAGAAATATCACTGTGGACTATAGTACAAAAACAAAGAGAAATAATATACCTGAAAAACTCAATACCATTTTGAAAATTTGAGGGCACATACCTATAATTCAGCACACAAGAGGAAAGAAGAAAGTAGATTTCTATAAGTTCAAAGCCAGCTTGGTCTACATAGTGAATTCCAGGCCAGCCAGAGCTATATAATACAGAGACCCTATCTCAAAAAGAAAAAGAGAGAAGAGAATGAAACAAAGGGGAAAAGGAAGGAGAGAAGAACAAAGGGAGAGAGGGAAAGAAGGAAAGAAAGAAGAAAGAATTTCAGAGGTAGAAATTACAGCATTTAAAAGTCTAAAAGTTTTCCACATATAAATACACATTGGTATAAACTGCATAAAATTTGAGAATGCAGGAAATGACAATAGGTTAGAATGATTAAAATGTTCTTCCATCTGTCCAAGAACATTAATAAAAGACTAGCTCCATAGGCAAAGGCCTAGACAAGAAATAGGTTGTGCTAAATATAAATCTGACTGGGTATGAGAACAGAGTATTTTTTAAGATTGCAAGAAAAATACAGACTTCATCAACTGGTGCTGTATTTCATTCAGTAATTGGCTTGCTGCCACTATAAATAGAGGGGTCATGACACTGGGTCCTGGGAACAGTGGAGGGACCATAGTTAGGAAAAGATGGGGGTGGTAAGGATGAATGTGCATATGGAGTGTATATAACACAAGAAGCCTGGAAGGAGGCTATACCTGACTAAGATATACAGCCTTCTACTGAATGTAAATAAAATACAACAAATAATCTAGTTCAAATAAGAATAAATGATCAACACTTAAAGATGATAGACTGATACATGCATTTAATCTCCATCATGAAACCCAACTAGAATGATGACATATTTGTCTCAAGACAAAAAATATTTGAGAAGTGAGGAGATATTTGCAAAATGTAAATCAATCAATTGTTCCAAATGCCTATGTAAATCCTCTTGAATATTCAACACATTAGTAACATTTTTTGCTAAATGATTAACAAAAGCAGCTGTCTTAACTTCTTGTGTCAAAGCAATTGCAGAAGCAGTGGTGCTAGCAATTAATGTAATTAAAGCTGTTATACCAGCAATAATCAAACCCACTACCCTCTTCTTCTGCTTAAAGCCTGACTCATTTCTTCCAGTACTTGTAAGCTTTTTTTCAGAATACTAAGGTTCTGTGATACTCAGGGCAATAAGACAAAAGCTGATTGATAGACCTCCATAACTGACATGGCAAATTTCAAAACACAAACACAATTAGAAAGTGTACAATCAATGCATCTTACATTAAATACTGTAGAAGAAACAAAAGTAATTTTAACTTGACAATTAAAAGAGCCTTAACACATGTTCTAACACTTGGTCAAGCTTCCATAATGGCATATATAGCTTGATCATGATATCCCTTTTTGTCCTGGGAATACTTTTATTTCTGCCCAAGCTTTAAGCTTGTCTTTAACAACATCAACATGTTGGCAGCCAAGTATATGATGGCTTGAACCTGAAAATGGACACCCAGACAGAGTTATTAAATTAACAGGCTGGCAAGCTAAGAACGGGTAAGATTCTGCACAGAGCCTTACCAAGCTAAGACATGAGTGCATTGCTTTTGATAATGCATATTCCATGGCAGGTAAGGAAGGCATTCTTGTCAGAAAGACCTTAGACTGGCTCAGTCTTGCTAATGAAATAAAAAAGAGGGAGAGGCAAAGAGCCTTTGGGGCTGCTAGGCAAGAATCTGACATAGGCCAAGGACAAGGAAATAGGCTGCTTGGCAGGAATCTGACATTAGCCAAAGACAAGGAAGTGGGCTTCAGGCAGGAATCTGACATTAGGCTAGAACAAATAATTAATTTCAAGCAGGAATCTAAATCTTAGGCTAGAACGAAGAATGTCAGGCAGGAATCTAAATATTAGGCTAAAGCAAAGAAGTAATTTCAGACAGGAGTCTAAATCTTAGGCTAGAACAATGAAGTAGGCTTCAGACATGAAAATGATTTGGGGGTAGAACAGGGAAGTAGGCTCAGATATTTGGGACATCCTGATAAGCCCTTAGAAACAATGATCACGGGAGTGTTCATGAAACTTTGTTTATAGCCTTGCTTGGTCTTTGACTATTTGTATTTATTGTCTTGCTTGTTCCTTGACTATTTGCATCTATTGTATTGCTAGTTCCTCAACCTAGAACTGACCTTAATACTTGCATGTAATTAAAATGGTATAAAAGCAAAAAGGAGTAGGGGGGATGGGATGGGGGGTTCTAGGAAGGAGAAATGGGAAAAGGAGATGACATCTGAAATGTAATATAATATATATTATATAAAATATATTATATTTTATATATTATATATAATATATAATAATAAAATATCCAATAAGAAAATAAAAAAATAAATAAAAGTATGTTCTTTTAGAGGATCAGGGTTAGATTAACAGCTCCAACATGATGGTTTACAATCACTTGTAAATCCAGTTCTAACAAATACAAAACCATCCTCTCATCTTTGAGGATACTACATCCACATGGTACACAAACATGAATGCAGGAAAAAACACATGTACACTATAAAATAATAACATTTCTAAAACAAAGTTACAGCTATAGTAAACAAAAGATAAAAACAAGCCAAATGCCCATCAACTAATGGTCATATTAATCAAATATGATCTATCAACTCAGAAAAATATTCAAACAGGAAAAAGAATAAATTACTGTTACATACAATGGTATGAAACTCAAAAATACTTGTGAAATAACCACTTCTAAACCTGTGGATCATGTCCCCTTTGGGGTCACAAAATCAGATATCATGCATATCAGATATTCACATTACAATTCATAACAATAGCAAAATTTTAGTTATGAAGTAGCAATGAAATAATTTTGTGGTTGGGGATCACCACAACATGAAGATCTGTATTAAAAGACCTGCAGCATGCAGAAGAGTGAGAACCACTGTATTAAGAAAAAGAAGCCACTTCCAAAAAAAAAAGCTGGGCAGTGGTGGCGCACGCCTTTAATCCCAGCACTTGGGAGGCAGAGGCAGGCAGATTTCTGAGTTTGAGGCCAGCCTGGTCTACACAGTGAGTTCCAGGACAGCCAGGACTACACAGAGAAACTCTGTCTCGAAAAATTAAAAAAAAAAAGAAAAAGAAGCCACATAAAAATACCATATAGTTTAAGTTTTTGTGTTAGGAAATACTCAGAATAGGCAAAGCTACAAAAACAGAAATCAAATTAACAGCTGAATGTTAATTGAATGTATTGGGGAAATCAGTGTAAGAGGTGACTATAAAAAGGTACAAGGTCATGTAATTCTCTCTTTTTTATTTTATTTTTGGCTTGGTCCATTAGTTGCTTACTATTATATATTTGTTTTCAAAGACAGGATGTCACTATGTAGCCCAGGCATGACTCAAACTCAAGACCCTTCTTCCTCAGGCCTGTCAGTGCTGGAATAACAAGTGTGTGCCATCATGACCGACTTTAGGGTGGGAATTTATAATGATAAAAATGTTCTTATATTGTGTTGATAACCATACAAGCTGATGAATACAGTTGAACGATTGAATCGTATGCTTTAAAGCAGTAGTATTTAACCTGTGAGTCATGACTCCTTTGGGGCCAAATGACCCTTTTACAGGCGTTACCTAAGACCATTGGAAAACAGATATTTACATTGTGATTCATAATAGTTGCAAAATTACAGTTATAAAGTAGCAATGAAGTAATTTTATGGTTGGGATCACCACATATGTCTTAGTCAGGGTTTCTATTCCTGCACAAACATCATGATCAAGAAGCAAGTTGGGAAGGAAAGGGTTTATTCAGCTTGCACACCGCTGTTCATCACCAAAGAAAGTCAGGACTGGAACTCAAGCAGGTCAGGAAGCAGGAGCTGATGCAGAGGCCATGGAGGGATGTTACTTACTGGTTTCCTTCTCCTCCTGGCTTGCTCAGCTTGCTTTCTTATAGAACCCAGGACTACCACAAACAATGGACCCTCCCCCCTTGATCACTAATTGAGAAAATGCCTTACAGCTGGATCTCATGGAGGCATTTCCTCAACTGAAGCTACTTTCTCTGTGATAACTCCAGCTTGGGTCAAGTTGACACATAAAACCAGCCAGTACAACATATGAGGAAGTATATTAAAGGGTCATAGCATTAGGAAGATTGAGAACCTCTGTTTTAAAGGGGTGAATTTTGTAGTATTTTAGTTAAATCTTAATAAATCCGTTACCAAAACCAAAATTAAATGGACATTAAAATCTAAAATAAACAATGTAAAAGCTGCACTAAGCATAACTGAGTCACGTGAGCCTGATCAACAGAAGATGTGATAAAAGTAAGCCAGAGGGCATTTGGACTAAGGGGCTAAGGTTCAGCTGAGATCAGATCAGCATACTGAAAGCAAGGAGAAGAGTTGACTATATATCTAACAACTCAGACCATCATCCCTTTTCCTTAAGTGCCATAGCAGTCAATTATAGTTATATTGAACAGCAGTCTGAAAGATCTAAGCAATTGAAGAGAATGTATAAAGATAGATGTGGTAACAACTCCCCCCATCTCTCATTAGCATGCCAAAGGAAACAATCTGAGACAAACAATCCAAGACTGAGGATCATACTCAATAAACCCAGAAATGCACAAGAGACTTTTGTCAGATTTCATACATTTGTCCTTATTGCAACCAAACAGACAAATAATAGACATTTCAGAACATCATCCAAGATAAGGGACAGGTGCTAATGAAGAAAAAAATAGAAAACCAGTTTGAATGCAGTTGGCACTATGAAGAGAGAAGAAAACTACTTTAAAATGAAAATATATTATTATCTTCATATAGATAAATGAAAAAAAGTCTAAAACAAAGAATCAGGATTCTATTAAAAGTAACTCAGGGAGTCCAGAAAATTACTTGGCACAGCCACTGTGGAAATCAGGATGGAAGTTCCTCAATAACCACAACTAGGGCTAGGATGACAGCTCAGTTGATAACATAATTGCAAGCATGAAGACCAGAGTTAGATACCCCAGAACTTGCATTTTAAAAATTTAGAAACAAAAGATATGTTAGACAAAGGTGGTACACACCTTTAATCTCAGCACTCTGGAGGTAAAGGAAAGTGGATCTCTGTTAGTTCAATGCCAGCTTGATCTACAAATCAAGTCCAGGACAGCCAGGGTCACATAGAGATAACCTGTATGGCGGTTTGAACATGCTTTTCCCCTAGGGAGTGGTACTTTTGAGAGGTGTGGCCTCTTGGAGTAAGTGCGTTCCTGTGGGAGTGAGCTTTGAAGCTCTGCTCAGTACAGAAGAGTCAGTTTTCTCCCGTCTGCAGTCAGATGAAGATGTAGAACTCTCAGCTCCTCCATCACCATGCCTGCCTGGACACTGCCATGTTCCCACCTTGATGATAATGTACTAAACCTCTGAACCTGTAAGCCAGCCCCAGTGAAATGTTGTCCTTATAAGAGTTGCCTTGATCATGGTGTCTGTTCACAGCAGTAAAACCCTAACTAAGACACCTTGTCTTAAAAAGCCAAAGCAAACAAACAAAACAACAAAGATACACATGGTGGCTTACAGCACTTATACACTTATAATCCCAACACTGGGGAGGAGGATATAGGCAGATCTCTGACACCTGGTAACCAGTCAGCCTACTCAACTTATCATGTTCTAAGCTAAGGAAAGACTCTGTCTCAAAAGACCAAGGCGAATGGCACCCAAGGAATAACACTAAAGGTTGATCTTTGACCTCAACACCCCAGACACACATGTGCATTTATACTCGTGCATAAATGTCCACACACATACACACATGTTTCTGTGAAGACACAAACATACACATTTTTAAAAATTGAAATAAAACTGCCAAATGACCCAGCTATACCATCATTAGGACTCTAAATCAGCATTCTAAAGAGATACTCGCACATCTAGGTCTGCAGTAGAGATATCCACAGTACGTGATTCTCTTCCACAGATGAATGGACAGTATGGTATACAGTGGAGTCTTATTGAGCCATAGTGAAGCATGAAATTGTGTCATTTTTAGGAAAATAAGAGTAGTGCTAGAATCATATTAAAAGTAAAATATACCAGACTCAAAAATAAATATAAAACCAAGACTATACATATAAAGAGTGACATATATAAAGATAGCATTTACATATAAGTAAAGAGAGACTATTTGAGAAGAGAAAGGGGACTAGGGAGATCGATGTTGGAATAAGAAAGGGTAATAAGCGGTAACTATGTTCAATACACATGATCTACTTAAATCGGTGTTATAAAATCCATCACCTTACATAATAAGTATATGCCAATAACATTTTATCTTTAAAAAAATGGTGACAGCAATAAAACTCTCAATTAGGAAGAGTAGCAGATAATTCCTGAGAGCAGAATAGAAAAGGAAAAGGCTTGGCAGCCAGAGAAAAGATAATTATAGGGATAGTCCAGGATTCCAACATCCACACAATAGAAATTCCAGAAAAGGAAAATAAGGAGGATAAAGTGGAGTAAAATGAAGTAAATTTGGACTGGAGATCCCAGGTTTGGAATGATCAGCAAGGGCTAGGGTACAGCTCAATGTTAGAGTACTTGCCTAGTATATAAAAGGCCTTAGGTTTTACACTTTTACCACAAAACTCTAAAGAAGTAATACCCTAAATACCAAGATATTGAGTGAAAACAATGCCAACCAACAAACTTTAAGTATAGTTCCCATGTCCTTCTGAGGAAGAGAGTCAAACTGGTGTCATATTTCTTCTAGAAATCAGAAAGCAGTGAAGCAGTATCTTCAATTTTCTGAGAATAATTATTTAATTATTTCTTAGTTAGAATTTTATACTTAGCCATCTTTAACAATCAAAGCATTAGGGTACAATAAAAACTCTTACTCATGCAAGATCTCAAAAACTTATACAAATATATGACCTAACATGTATTTTCTAATAGAGGGTAGAATAAGATGAAGGCCAGGAGGTTAGAAAGATGGCTCAGCAAGTTACAGCACCTGTTGCTTTTGCACAGGATACAGACTCCATTCTCAGAATCCACATAGTGAGTCACAACAATCCAAACTCCAGTTCCATGGGATCCATCACCTTATTCTGACTCCCAGGTATTCACATAGTGTTCATGCATACATACAGGCAAGATACACATAAAGTTAAATAAATATTTTTAAAAGATTGGCATGTAGCTAGGAAGACAGGCTACTAAAGAGACCAGTAAGAAGTGCCCCCAAATGATATGCACCTAGACACTGATATGAAAGCTATAACCAAGTCAGAAACTCTAGAAGTTATTTCTTTTGGATGAAATTTAAAGACAGTCGATATATGTAAACATATGAAAAAAATATGATTACTAAAATCAGAAGAGGTTAAGAGAGGAAGAAAGCAAAGCATATAGAAAAATAGAGTAAAAAGAAAATTATAACAAAAACAGAAGAGAAAGAAAAGTGACCATATTTTACTATATGAGTCATCTGCCCAGAGAAATTCCAGTCTTAATAATTGAGTTAAATATAGCCAATTGATCTAACAAAAATATACTGGAAGCTTTGGAGAAAAGAATTTCATGTGGCTATGGTCATGGGACAGGGAACAGTAAAGAGACCTAAATCTTCATTTTTCTAAAACAGGAAGGAGAAAGACAAGCATGTTATTTGGAGATAGGAAGGCAAATACCACAAGTAGCTAAAAGTGGTTGCCTCTGGGGAACAACAAATATGTATTCCTATACGTAAGTATGTGTATGTGTTTACTTTGGTTGAGAATTGCTATTTCATATATATATATATATATATATATATATATATATATATATACACAAAGCAGAAAATGAATTTGCTAATGAGAAATATTCTAATATCTTCCAAAAGGAATGTGTTTAATATTTAAATAATTAATACCTGGAAAAAGGCACATTCAGAATACTTCCTCCAAATTAACTCTGACCTGGGTTTATTCTGACAGTATTTGGCATACATCTGAAAATCATCCTTCTGTAATAAAGCACAAATGCAAATATATTACCAATTTATAAATATGAATTTTTGTTTTTAAAAAGGCTGAGCAAGACAATATGTGACCAACCATGATAGTCAATGTGACATAAAAAACCCTGCTTTGTGTTCCAAGGGCAGCACACCCATTGGGCCAGACAGCAGGATACATAATTCTACAAGCAATTCTAGAATTCCTGCTTACCAAACTTGACAGTTGAGCAAGAAAAGAGAACCCTTATCTTTGTAAGCTATTTATTGTCATGATTTAATAGGTGCCAATGTGCATTTTCTGTGCCATTAGTCTGCTAGCTGTCTAAATAAAGGAGCTTACAGCTAACTTCCAAGTTAGAAGTAGTCCTTGGTTCATCACTGAGACATCATCACGTCTAAGCACATGGCTACACAGTTTGCTCCCCCTTTGACATCTTTCCCTGATCTTCTTCTATTGGTCTATCTCCTATTCCCACTTTAACTTTCATTTCATGAGTGTCTTCTATATAGCCACTGTTACACCCTCAAGCTATGGTTGATTGAACTGATTTCCAATCAGGAGAAGGTTGGTCTTTCAAAAGGAGGAGAAACTAGATAACTTGTAATTTAATGGGTGGGGGATGGGGTAAGGGGTAACATATGAAATGTAAATAAAACATCCAATAAAAAAGATAAAAAAAATCCAAAAAAAATCTATAACTACATGATGAGACTCTCTGTCTCTTAAGTTTTGTTTTTTAAAAAAGGCATCTTCTATTCTAACTTTAACCAAGCTCAGTGTGATTTTATTAATATGCTCCTATCTCTCACATCTTCATAGGTAAGGTGGTCCCTGGATTTTATTGCTACGACCTGAGTAATTGAAACAATACTACAGAAGCAAATATTCCCTGAATATCCCTTTCATCATTTTTTCCAACAAAACAGATTTACTTTAAGTATTTGCTGGAATTGATGAGTCTTCTCCAAAAACACAGATATTAAAGGGAAAGGGAGGGGGGTTATCTTGTCTCCAAGGTTACTTTATACAAAAGATACTTTTTGAATTGCCAATATTTAGATAATTTAAAAGCAAGTAATAAGACTAACCCTTTCCAGGAAGCAAGGTCCCACTCTTTCTGGAGCATCAGAGCAATCTTCCAGTCTGCTCATGAAAATGCTGTGGAATTTTTAGACGAAAGTCATTTATGACATATAATAATAAACAAGTGAGAAGTTCTGCTTTCCACGCCTTTTCAAACAGTGTCTCTATACACATCCCTGGTTGTCCTAGAACTCACTATATGAACCAGGCTGGCCTGAAACCCATAGATAATCCATCTCTTTCTGCCTCCTCTCTACCTTTCTGGCATTAAAGGTGTACACCACCACCACCCAGCAATAACTTTGTGAAAATAACAAAATCACCATAAAGTTGAATTTGGCAATTACATACTTGTTATGGAATTCATATATTTCTGCCATATTTCCAAAGAGAACATCCTTTTTATTTCTCAGGAGAGGTGGCATAAGATCAAACATCTGTGGATTGTCCATCTCAGATCTGTAGCCCTATTAAAAAGAAATCAGGTTTTGTATTTGAAATGTTTATGCTAATGTTTAGTTGGACCATTAACAGCATAAGTTCAACAAAATTTAGAGAAGACTTATGAGTACAGCTAATTGAAATTTAACATTTAGATCCCTGAGTTGTAAGAGTTATCTCTAGCATTCTTTTAGAATGCAGGATAAGAAGGTCTGTATAAAAGTAGTACTGTGGCCTTCAAAGCTTTTATTGTAGTGTTGGAAACCAAACCAAAACCAACTATGAAAAATTATAGTACAGAATATAAAGCTCTCCTTAAATTAAAAGTAAGTTTTTAGATTTCTGTTCAGACTAAATTACAAATTACTACCATGGCATTTGTGTCAAATGAGTATTTTTATCCAACCCTCAGTTCTTTCCATTTTAACCTCTAAGTAGCAGCCTGGGAATAATTACAACAGCGCGCCATGTCCCTAAGAGATCAGCTTCTCTTTTTATGTAAGGAATTCTGAATCATGTATCCACACTCCTGAGAGGGAATGTCAATGTAATCACTTAAACAACATGTTGTCTCAAATAACAGCAAATACCCACTGACAACCAAGGACAGAGACAGAAACAGAAAAAGGCTCAGAACACTTTCTAATGAAAGTAGTCAGGGACTGTTTAGGAAAATGGTGGGGAAAAAATCAATTTGCTATACTTACCAACAAAACAGTAAACAGCTCTCGAACATACGCCCTCTCTGTCTGTATCAGCTCATTCAGGACATGGCTACAATGAACAGACCATAGTTATCAGTTAATGTCCCACTCTCGTATCACATTACAATGAATGGATCTGTTATTATCACTAAAAATAATCTAAAGCAGTGGTTCTCAACCTATGGGTTGCAACCCCTTTGTGGGTTGTATATCAGATATCTTGCCTATCAGATATTTACATTATGATTCATAGCAGCAGAAAAATTACAGTCACAAAGTAGCAACAAAATAATTGTCTGATTGGGGGTCACCACAACATAAGGAATTGTATTAGAAGGTCACAGCATTATTAAGAAGGTTTGAGAACCACTGATCTAAAGTAAAATAAGCCAGGATATTGGAACTACCTAGGAGTTTTGTTCCATAATCAAAACATGAAGTTTATTTTATAGTTGTTGGAAAGAGTCACCCAGAAGGCTTTTTAATATATTTTTTAAAAAGGCCAGGTGTGGTGGCACACACCTTTAATCCAGCACTCAAGAGGCAGGGGCAGGAAAATCTATGACTTCAAAAAGCTACATTCTGAGCCAGTCAGGAATACAAAGCAAGATCTGTCTTGGAGGGGGTGAGGTTTTTGCAAATGTTAAAGGGCTGTGTGTTAACATAAAAATGATTTCTAATTCACTTAGATTAAGAACAAATTTACTAGAATAATACAAAGCCTATGTCTGAATTAATTAATTAATTAATTAATTAATTAATTTCCTGAGCTCTAGAATCACCTCCTTAAAAAAAGTACTAACCCTGTAAACACAATTTTCCCTAGTTCCCAGGAACTTTCTGGCTTTTTTCCTCATACATGTTATAAATGCACACACACCTCCACATGGAATAGAAGGAAAACTTAAGATTCTATAGGCACACTGTGTGCCAATCTGTGCCATTAAAATAAAATACAGGTAATACCCAATGGATTTCCAGCCATCATATTTAAGTTTTACTCCCCTCTCTAATATAAGCAACCTATTTACCTTCTACCTTTGTACATTTCTTCTTTTGTTTTTCATAGTTTAAAGAATTTAGACCCTCTTTTTTTCTAAAGTGAGTTCCTTTAAATTATCTTACATAACTTGGGATACATACATATCTCTATGCAATCTGATGCAAACTATTGGTCATTTCTAACAACAGGATATGAAACTTTATTGTCGTTAGTTTTTTGAGACAGACCTCACTATGTAGTCCTCCTGCTCTGTAACTATGTAAATCAGATTGCCTTCAAACTCAGAGATTCCTCTGCTTCTGCTTCCCTAAGATCTGGGGTTAAAGGAATGCACTTCCAGGCCCAGCTCATGATATGGAACTCATATATAGGTCAGTATTTTCAAGTTTAGAATATTAACATAATAATATAAAGTCATATAAAAAGGACCATTGTTGATATCTATGAAACAGTATCTATAACCAAGTATAGCTTTTGACAAGCCCCTTCATTGATTTTCCTTTCTTTTTAAAATGAAAGAAATAGTGTCACAGTTAGCTTTAGATGTCAATTTGACATAAAATTACAATAGCCCAGGAAAAAAAAAAGTCAACAAAATAATTGTCCAATCTGTTTGGTGTATACACAAGTCTGCAGGGCATTCTCTCGATTGATATTAGAGGGCTCAGCCACTGTAGATCCTGGATTCTATAAGAAAGCAGACTGAGTACGGGAAGAAAGCCAGTAAGCAACACTCCTTCATGGCCTCTGCTTTAGTTCCCTTTAGTTCCTACCTCCAGGATCCAGCCCTGACTTCCTCTCATGATAGATAGTGATCTAGAACTATTAGCCAACTAAACCAGTTCCTTCCCCAAATTGCTTTTGTTCAAGGTCTTTATCAAGGCAACAGAAACCAAACTAAAACAGATAGTATGGCCCAAGGGTACTTTCACTTACTAATTGAATCACTCTGGGAATCCAATGTACAGCATGGTTACTATCATTAATTAAATGTCTTATATATAGGACATACACTTGCAAAATAGAACTTACACACCTGTATTCTTACCACAAAAAAGGCACTGTCAGTGTTAACTAACTTGCTATGGCAATCACCTCATCATATCGCACACTGTGTATACTAAATGTGTCCATTTTTGATTCCTAATTATTTTTCAGTAAAACTGTGAAACACAGGAGTTGGAAAGATGGCTCAGTAGTTAAGAGCACATGCTGCTCTTACAGAGGACTCAGGTGTGATTAACAGGATCCAAATGGAGGTTTATAATCATTGATTGCAGGTCCAGGAACTCTGACTCCCCCACTGCTCCCTCCATGGGCACTAAGCATGGACAATATATATATTATATATAATCTATTCCTACACATATCTATCTATATAGTTTATATATATGATTTAAACTGGGAAACACAACAACAACAACAAAAACTCTTGTTTTCCTTTTCAATCTGGAAATGAAAAGTACAGAAATCCTAAAAGGGGACTAGATGTAGCTGAGTGGCAAAGAAAACTACCCAAGACTCATGAAACACATCACAGCTGCTCAGATCGAAATCCAGTACTTGTGACACTCACTAGTACTGTTTAATACCCTAAATAGGACCCTATTTTGCAAAATGAAAATTCTAAGCACATGAGCCTTAGACACCAAACCAGAGCCTTCTGTGGTGAGATACGTATATGAATGTAGGTTAAAAAAAGAAAGAATACTTCTGTAAAATATCCAAGCTATTGTCCAATTTGGGAGACTGATCAGCACTCTTCTCTTGGCTGTCCTGAGTGGTTTCGATCTGAAATAACGAAAATAAAAGTTCAATCATGCCTATGTAGGTACAGTACTTTCTCAAATACATGTATATTAAATTAATGTCAATGTAAATTAAATTAATATCTTTGAAGATAAATTAATATTCAGCATTGCATTTTTCTAAAAATGACTTGGATGTATACTAGTAAAATAAATGTTATGAGTTACTTAAGGGCGCAGATTTAAGGTACTAACTGGGATTTATTTTGTATACTTCTATTTACAGCAACAAAAGCCACGTTCAAGTCTATAGTCATGATAATAGAAACAACATTGAGCATCATTATGTTCCACACATAGGAAACTAAGGAGCTTCACAAATGTTACTTCTTTTTTATACTAACATCATATGTCATATTATCCCCTATTATTTAATAAGCCTGAGGTTAAAAGAGTTTACGAAAGATTATACCATCAATAAGTCAGAGTCTGGCATTAAATAAAGCCAGGCAGTCCAGTTACAGTTTGTACTACTATGCTATGCTACAATGCCTCTTAGAGGTACGTTCTGGGTTCCACTTACTACCAAGGACAAACAAGTAATACATACGGTCCTACAGGTGTGAAGAGGCTACCCTGCAGTTATCAGCCTATCATAGATAACTGAGAAGAATAAAATCTTAGACACATGCACTACCTACTTCCTCCCTGAATCATCCGTGGACTGTGCTTTGTCCCATATATGTGCATTCACAATTTTTTTAAAAGTCATGTATGAATTAGGCACAGTAAGAGATTAACAGTAATAACTGTTAACAAAAATGTTGCAGAGATATATATCCTCTTTCTTTTTCCCTAGAATTTTTCATTTACTGTTTTGAACCATCATTGACCACAGGTAACTAAGACTACAGAAACTGAAATAAGGGAGGGGTACCTTACACATCAAAAAACAAATAAGAGCTGGGTGTGCTGGTACATGTCTTTAATCCCAGCACTCTGGAAGTAGAAGCAGGTAGCTATCTAGGAGTTTGAAGCCAGCCTAGTCTATACAGTAAACCCAAGGAAAGCTCAAAAAAGGGATGAGAGAGAAAGACGGAGGGAGGGAAAGAGGCAGCGAGAAAAGGAGGGAGGAAGGGAAGGAGGGAAGGGAAGAAGGAGGGAGGGTAGGAGGGGAGGAAGGTGGGAGGTAAGGAGGGAAGGAGGGAGGGAGGAAGGAAGGAAAAATAAGAAAGAAACAAGTAGGACTGGAGAGATGGCTCAGTGGTTAAGAGCACTGACTGCACTTCCAGAGGTCCTGAGTTCAAATCCCAGCGACCACATGGTGGCTCACAGCCATCTGTAATGAGATCTGATGCCCTCTTCTGGTGTGTCTGAAGACAGCTACAGTGTATTCATATATAAATAAATCTTTTTTTAAAAAAAAAAAAAAGAAAGAAAGAAATAGATGCATTTCCTGCATCCTGAGTCAGTGTGTTCATGGTCTATGATAAACTGGACTCTCTGCTTTGTTTTGGCAGTACTACACTCATTTATGAAAGAAAGCACCATCTGTAGAAAGACAAAGCATTGCTTAGGTGTGTGGATGTGGACAACATGAAGAGGGACTGTAACTTATACACAGGGCTCTACAGAAAGTATTCTGAATGTAAGTCAGGACTTCAAAACAAAAAAACAATACAATAACAGCAACCAAACTGCTCACACACTGGGACTATGCCAGTACTGTAATTAGATACGGGCAGCAGATTTTTCTTATATGTGTAAGATTTTCAAATTCACAAGGTAAGTGTAATAAATGGAAAACATGCCTGAAACTCCATGCTAATTCTACAATTGTAGTAGCACAGCCAACACTGAATTCATTAATCAATTATACTTACTTTCACGGTGCTCTGAGCTTGAATCTGTCTCCAAGACTTCTTTACTGGTAGAGAAATGTGAAATAATGTTAAACTGGAATTAAAGTCAACACTGTTAATGAAAACACAAGTGTGTTTATTAGAAAGAAATTGTTTCAATATATTTGTTAGTGTTTTAAAGCACTCTACAGAAGATAGCAACTGGTTAGATAGCTATGTACATCCAACTGAACTTCTTATGAAGCATGAGTTTGCTATGAACTACCCATCCTCACCTGGAGTACACATGCACTTACTTGCCAAAAGAAAAGGGTGTTAAATGTTCACAATTATGTTCAAATTCAGTATGCATTCTGCCACATAAACATTCAGTCACATTGTTGTTCACTTACTCACTGGATGAAAGATTTCTCGGAATCTAGCCCTACATGTATGAGACCAGGGAAGACAGGAGAGGGTAGCTGGGAGGGGGGATTTAAAGAACAAATTATGGGGCTGGCAAGTTGTTTTATCAAGTAAAATTGTTTGCTGCTAACCGTGATGAGTTTATCTTATTTTCACAACCCATATGGGATAAGGAGAGAAGCAACCCTAGCAAACCATTCTATCATGTACATGTATGTATGGTTTTACACCAGCATGTGCACGTGCACACACACACACACACACATGCAAATAAGAACAAATTATGTATGAAAATGTCATAATGAAAGTCATTATATATTAACTTGAAAATTAATGACAAAAACCCAAGTTCATCCTGGTAATTATAGCATCCACTATTTATTTGGCACTTACTCCAACCAGGTCCTGATCTAAGCCCAATGATTTGTTTTCTTCTTTAATTCTCAAATCTACACTAAGAGATGGACAACAACATCTAGCTCATTTTACAGATAAGGTATCACTAAGGTTAGCATCTGTTCAGGAGGTAGATTTAAACCTGTACATGTTTCCATAGTAGGGTAAAAATGCTCATTTTAAAAACCTTCATTAAAAATTCAAAGCCTTAATATTTATTTTTAAACACTACATCTCCAGCACTGGAGAAAAAGAAAACAGGGTGGAGAGTGAACTGGAAATATAACTCAATGATAGAGCACTTGTCTTGCTTGCGTTCAGTTCCCAGCACTGGGGAAGAAATGATGGTTTTCACAGAAGCAAGCAGAGTCAAATGTCCTTTAAAAGTAAAAGCCACAGACAAACTAAAGAATAGATTAAGTTCTGAATCAAGAAGGCTGCTATCCTTCTGGGGTACATGAGCACTGCTCTCAGCATAGAAGAAACACACCTTCTATCCTCCTTTTCTTGGCAAGAGCTAGTGTCAGGCACACTCAGGGAGTGGATGGTCTTTCATTTTATAAAATATAGATACTTCACCATCATTAATTACCAAGTTTTGACACATAAAAGTTATATATAGATATATGTTAGACTTAGTGTGAATTATCATACAAGATCAGCTTCTTAATAAGTACCAGTGTGCCTCATCTTAAAGATAACTAACATACAAAGGTCCAAACTTATTTCTTAAAGTAAATTATAGTTTAGTTGCAAATTGAGAGATGTATATATGTGTATCTTTTTCTGAAAAGCGAGGTAAATACATTCATTCATTCTTTCAACAGTGTAAAGGCATACATACAAAATAGCTGGGCACCGGTGTGATATGTCAAGCTAGCTTTGTGTTTGTGGATATGCAAAGATGACTTGCACACAGATCTTGTCCCTGCAAAGTATCCTGCCTAGCAAGTGCAACAACAAACAGGTAAGTAGGCTGTATGGAAGAAGTAGACTCAGAGTAGGAGCTAGCAAGGAGGCAATGGAGGAACAGGGGAAGAGTAGTCTAAAGAAACAGCAATCTATGCAAACTCCACAAGGTAACAGAAGAGAAAGGGAGGCAAGGAGGCTATGGCAATGGGAGCCAAAGAGACTATGGTCAAGGCCACCGATGATGTTATGTTAGACTGAGAAAGTGGCAGTAAAGAAAATAACGATAGGAATTACTAGATTCACAGATGGCATATTTATCAACAAATACAATTAACTGTATATGCCAGGAAGTGCATGCTGACAGGAGCCTGATATAGCTGTCTCCTTAGAGGTCTGCCAGAGTCTGACATATCCAGAGGCAGATGCTCACAGCTAGCCATTGAACTGATCATGGGGTTCCCAATGGAGGAGTTAGAGTGAAGGCCATTGGAGCTGAAACAATACCAACCAACCAGAGCTCCCAGGGTCTAAACCACCAGCCTGGGAGCACATAGGGAGGGACTCCAGCTGTATAAGTAGGAGAGGATGGCATTGTTGGGCATAGGTGAGAGAAGAAGAACTTGATCCTGTGAAGGCTGGATGTCCTAGTGTGGGGGAATTTGAGGGTGGCAAGGTAGGAGTAGAGGTACACCCTCATAGAAGCAGGAAGGGGGGGATGGGATAGGGGGTTTCTGGGTAGAGGGAAATGGGGAAAGGGCATAACATCTGAATGTAAGTAAAATAGCCAATAAAATTTTTTTTAAAAAAAAGAAAGTAATGATAGGAATTACTAGATGCCAACTGTATAGGAATGAGCAGGAACATCTAAGCTTGGACAAATGGGGACATTACAGTACCAGTTAACAAGATGGGAAAGAAGAGTTATACATGGTTTGCAGAAGAGATGTGTTCGGTATGATGAGGCTGTTTCCTATGGGAAATTTGATGTTGTAAATACCAGTCTGAAGCTTAGGTGACAGACCTAGACTAGAAATCGAGCTTTAAAAGCCCAACCATATCTAACACTATTTTTCACCGGCAGTGCCGTTCTATAGCTTCTCTTCGTACTCAGGGGGAATTCATCAAACATCACATCCTTCTAGTTGACAGGGACTATGCTAGATGGAAAACTCAATTTAATGAAGAAAAAACTAAACAAGCAAAAACAGAATAAAAAACCAGTTTGACTCGTTTTGATGAAAAATTAGCACACACTTTGATTTGGTCAAATACTTGATTTACCAACTCCGAGTTTTAGAATCTTGTCTGAAATATGTTATTGCCTACATTACCCATAGACCAATAGGGTAACATGCAGAAGGTTTAAATAGTGATCTGGTATAATTTACAAACCATAATGGATGATGGAGAAAATCATGTATTCATCTCAGCAGTTTATCCATTAAGGTGCCTTCATCTGCATAACTACACAAGGTAGTCTTAAACTGAAGCAAATTCAAGCTACTCCAAACAAATATTTCGTATATGTGTGATGTAAGAGTCTTTAAAAATGGAGAAAGCCCTGATTCATATTAATTTCACTAACTCTTTTTGAATATTTATTTTATTGTTTATTTTGAGTTTTATTTTATTTTGAATGTCTTTGTGGGTGTGGGTAGGCAGATGGGTATGCATAGAGGCCAGAAGAGGGCATTAGATCCCCTGGTGCTGGAGTTACAGGTGATGGTGAGCTGCCATATGGATGCTGGGAAGTGAACTGGAGTCCTCTGGAAGAGTAGGAAGCGCTCTGAACCACTTAGTCACCTCTCCTGCCTCCTCTTCTTTCCTTTTGTTAAGTGGTCATTTTATGAAAGAAAACTGACTTTAGAAGCACACTCTATTCTTTACAGTCATTTTTAAAGATAAGTTCAATGTTGAGAGAGAATAATGTATGGTTGGTATGAAAAGTTAGATAAAGTTATTTGCAGATAGAATTAAAGAATGGCTGCTGATTTGAGATGCCAAACTGGTTTTTCATGTGTACAAACTCATAAAATGTACTGATGGTAAGTAATATAATAAAGATGGGTACCTTTTGAAAAAATTTTACATGCTTGAAAGAAAGAATATCCAATTCCCACTGCAGAAAGAAAGTGTAATGCCATTAAATAAAAATCTGAGAAAGAAAGAAAAATAAAATAACACAAAGCACATTTTTCTGAATGACTAATGACACGACTGGGTAGTAGATGGCCTGGTCACAATCCAGAGTGCTCTGCTGCAGGGAGACTTGAGCTTTAGGGGGGTCTATTAAGAAAAGAGATTTAATCAGAGAGAAGAGATAGTCCAATTCATTGAGTAATTCTTGGTGTCAACAATTTTATTTTACTTTCTCTTTATGATCACCTTTTATGTGAGAAGGTATTTGTCCCTATTTTACAGACAAGGAAAGTAAGATCATCAATGTGCCTAAGGACACACAGCTAAAGTATCCTGATATGTAACTGATGTCTACTTTGTGCTTATAAATATATCAATTGTTTGGTATAATCAGTTCATTTTGTTACTCTGTTCTTTTTACTTTTTTCAGTATCTTTAATAGTTCCAGTATCTCGGCATATTTTTAATATAGTCAACATTATTTATTTAAGCCATGGCTCATACAATCTTATTTTATCTATATGTATACATTTTGGAATTACTAACCATATAACTTCCAATGCATTTATAACTTAATCCATATTGGAGATGAGTTGTATTCAGTCATTACCTCTGGCTCAAGCCTTATCTGCATTTCAAAGTAGTTTCCTGCACTAGTAAAGGGACTGATGCAGTTTAACTCAAAGAGACTGAACTTAGTCACATGCTCAACTCTTCAACTAATTTAACTTGTAGAAAAGATGAAACTGCTCTCTCTCGAAAAGCTACAGAGATAGCTCTAGGAAACCCTTGTGGAAATAATGTTTTCAGACTTTCAGGTACAACATCATTATAAGAATAATTATTTTTGTATAGAACTTAGAAAGGAATGGGATAGTACACAATTAAATAGACTTAAAAGATTCAAGCAAAAAAAAAGAATGGAAACTGTAACAAAAAATTACTAACACAATTAGGATTGACCAGCATCTACTTAGACAAGGCAATCGACCCTATCATAAAAGACACTCAAAATCAAGCATCCTTTAAGAATCAAATAATTGCTCACTGGAATAACAGTAAGAATGCAGGTTTATAATGCATGTACATGTATACACATATAAGATTCACATGCTTTTGAAGAAATTCTGAAGGTCTAAAGCTAGAAAAATTGTCATACTCATCTCTCAAGCTAGAATGTTTCAAGTTGAGGTGTCCATCATCTGACCCAAATCAGTGCTACTACTATGCCTTATGGACATAAAGGGATATCATTCTGACTTCTGCCTTGTACAACAGTGGTTAAACATAAACAAAGAAGCTCAAAGGTTTTAAAATGTATCAGGACTTAAAAGGAATTTAGTAGATATAGCACTTTCACCATCAAAGGAAACAATAGCATGACAAAGAAAGACATAGCAAACATGAAAACAAGCTGCCTTACCATGTTTAGGTGAAAAGAATAGTGTTGCGGCTCTCATCCCACTTTGAGGTGCAGGAATCACAGTCTTGACTACCTCCTCAGATCCGTCCTTTAGGCTCTTAGAACCAGCCTGTTGATTCTCAAATACACTTCGAATATTTCCAAGCTTTAGCTGTATATTCTGCATTTGAGCCTATGAATTGCATAAGATATCTATGAGCTAGGGCTGGAGAAATGGATCAGCAAGTAAGAACACTGGCTACTCTTGTAGAGGACATGGGTTCAATTCCTGGCAACACATGCCCACTCAGAAACATCTTTAATTCTAGGTTTCAGGTTATTCAACACCTTCTGGCCTCCATGGGCACCAGGCATTGTCTACAGCACACATGTATACACACATGCAGTTAAAACATGTATATACATAAAATAGAAAATCATGAGTTGCTCTGCAGAGTGGAGTACGTCTTTAATCCCAGAACTGAGGACGCAGGCAGAGGCAAGCTGATCTCTTGAGTTCAAGGCCAGCCTGGTCTACAAAGCAGTTCCAAGTCAGCCAGTGCTACATAGCCTGATTTGTCTCAAAAAATGTATGAGTTACTTTCTAAAATATGTCATAACAACTGCTATTACATTTATCAGACACAGTTAAAAATTAATTTTTGGACTGAGAGATGGCTTAGTCACTATAGTGCCTGCTGCATAATTATGAAAACCTGAGTTTTACAAACATGTAACACAAACACAGAAACAACTTATTTTAAACATAAAATATAACTAGAGCATATTTAATAAAGATAAAGAACATATTAGTGTATTCTCTTCATGTAAATATAAAACTAAAGTTCCATTGTAAACACCCTGAGGGGTAGAATATGTCAATCATAAAATTGGTCCTAAGTGTCCACTCCACTTAGGAGCCCTTCTCTGAGGATGCAAAACAAAATATATGTGAAAGCTCACAGCACATTTAAATCACTGAAAAATAAAAGTCAGGCTGGATTTAGTAACAGGAGGCCAGCCTGGTCTACACAAGGAGTTCTAAGCCAACCAAAGCTATACAGAGAAACCTGTCTCAAACATCGTAATAATAATAAATATTAATAGACTCAAAGCTAATAGTGAAAGTCTTATTATATAGCAAACATATGCCTGTGGATTCTTTGATACATGACACTGGCACTATCGCCACAGAATTCCAAAGAAGACTGTATGTACACACACCAATGTAAAGTTGGCTGTGAGACACTAAACTCTTATACCATAGTGATTAATTTATTTGTGTGTCTTTGAATAAATTGTCTCTCACCTTGAGTTCAGGAGATAGGAGTACATCAAATTCATATTGCAGGTTTTCGATATCATAATTAATGAAAGGCATGGCCATTTGAAGGAAATTGTCCACATCCTGAAGGGCTTTCTGAGCATCTTCTTTAGTCTGAAACTTATTTATTCCCTGGTTAGCCAGGAGGCATTCCCCTTGATCACAGCACTGACGTGCCTGATGAAGAAAATCACAAAAATGAAAGAGGCAAACATAAGAATGGATAAGGGGAACATGGGCTTGCCATTAAAAAAGCTATCTCCTGTTTTTATATTATTACATCTTAGTGGAGGGGACAGGGTGTGGGTAGGTGTACAAAGCATATTCATGCCATAGCATACATGTGGAGGTCAGAGGACAACTTGGCAGGAGTCATTTATTTCTTCCCAGCACATGGGCCCTTTGGCTTAGACACTGGGAACAAAGTCCATCACTCTAATCCATGGAACCATTTTGTGGGCTGGAGCTGTCTCACTTCTGTCAATCAGAATTATTGTCAGAGCCCAGCTGTGGTGGCACACAATTTTAATCCCAGCACCCAGGAGGCAGGTGCAGGTGAATCTCTGAGAGTTTGAAGCCAACCTGATCTACACAGCAAGTTCCTAGCCGGCTGGAGCTACATTGTAAGACTCTGTCTCCATAAAAAAAAAAAGAAAGAAAGAAAAAGAAAAATGCTTTCAGAGCTGTTAATAAATGATATCTGGTGGTGGCCCCAGAAATTCTGATCCAGTAGCTCTGGGCTGCCAGCCAGACATTTATACTGTTAAAGCACTCCACAGGTATCGCTGATGCAGAGCCAAGGTTGGGAAGCACTGCATTTATTTCATAACAAGTAATTTCTCCTGCCGCAGGAGTCTGGCCACTTTCTCAACACTAACAGTTTACTTTTCTATAAATCAATGACTGAAACATGAAACTTCTAACAGAATATAAAGTGCAATATCAATGCTTAATGATTGCCAA
>NW_021620798.1:758570-767476 GCF_004785775.1 Grammomys surdaster
GGAGGGAGGGAGGGAGAGAGGTGCAGATTAACATCCTTATGTTCCAATGTGAAGTTGGGAAATGGCACTCCTGTTTACATTCCTGTGCCATGACTAGATCTGCAGGGTAGCATTTCCATTCACTGACCTATAAGCATGGCAGAATATTTTTCATTTACCAGTTAATTTTTAGTACTGTACTATGAAATGTGGAAGGAATTTCAGGCTTCTCCAAAATGTCCCCTGGGCTTTTAAGTGTTCTGACTGCAGAATATCACCAGGTTTCAGAAATAGATGTAAACTAGGAAGGAGGCCATCACCAACACTATCTTCACATTGACAACGGGGCAAAACTGGTACTATACTGAATCTACCGTGAAGAGTGCATAGGGAGATAGACTGAAAATCCACAATGAGGCTCAAGGTTTAAGAGCTCTTACAAATTTAAATCCAACACTGTAGATACTAACCGCTTGACCTCTAAGAAGAGGCATATGGACAAGGATGTAAGAAGATAAAGGTGTGCCATGAGGCAATGGGCAAGATTATGAGGATTGAAAAACTCAAGACAAAACAAATTCTGTCCTTTTTCAGAACTGGATCCTTTCCAGTCGTATTACCTGCTGTAGGAGTCTGTGCATTTTGAAAGTCCTGCTCAGCTGAATCCGCTTTGTTCTAATCTCATTAACTAAAATATCAGAAAGGTACCGCAGCTCATTACACCTCTGGCAGATTAAGTCCAGTGCATAGTGGTGATTCGATGCCAGCTTGTGGCCATGAAGTATCACAATCTGGGCCTTGCCTAACAGTTCCTGATTTGAAAGAGGAGAGAAAAATCATAATTGTATGATCTCTGCTCATACAAAAGGTGGGAGAGGAGGGGGAAGGGGAAGAGCAAGGGGAAAGAATCATTAAAGAACACATTTGGCAAGGGATATGGTTACAAAACATGATTGATTTCATTGCCATTTTCTGCATTCAACAAAAGAGAACACACAGACACAAATCTTACAGTGACATTGATTAGTTACAGCAGTGACTATCAGAAGCTCATGAATTTCTGAGTATAAAATGAAAGTCAACTACCTCATTTCACTTGGGACATAAAGAGTACCTTCCAGTGTGCACAGACATAAAACAAAAACACATACAAAACCCAGTGTAAACACCAGACAAATGAAAGCTAATACAGTTCTTTTTTTGTACAGCATGTATTTTATTTTTATTGTTTTAATAATACTTTCAAATATACAAATTTTAATGGTGATGAAATGTAACTTATCTATTTATTCTTTTTTTCTTTTTTATTGGATATTTTATTTATTTACATTTCAGATATTATCCCCTTTCCCCATTCTGCCCCCATAAACCCCCTTTCCCCATTCTCCCCCCATAAACCCCCTTTCCCCATTCTCCCCCCATAAGCCCCCTCTCCCATACCTCCTCCCCCTCTTTGCTTTTATACCCTTTTAATTACATTTCTATGTCACTTCCAGTCCCTCCCTTGCCTGAGTGCTTCTGACACACTTAAAGGGAATCTCAGAAGGGACTCTCATGGCCTTACGTCCCTTATATCAACTACTGATTCCCATAGAACAGTGACTGAAACATAGTAGGAACATACATAATGTTTCCCAAAGCAAATTGTAGCCCAGCTGAGCCTGGGACTAGCCTGCCTAGCTATTGGGAAACCCATAATTAAAATAGAGAGTTGCTTTTTAAATGGACTAGAACAGTAGTAGTTCTCAACCTTCCTAATGCATACAGTTCCTCATGTTGTGGTGTCCCCCAACCATAACATTAGTTTCATTACTACTTTATAACTGTCGTTTTGCTACTGTTACAATTCATAATGTAAACATTTGACATAAAGAATATGTGGTATGTAACCCCTCTAAAATGCTCATATGACTCCCCGGAATGGTCATGACCCACAGGGTGAGGACCACTACTGTTTTAGTTAGCTTGAGCTGCCAACTTAACACAGCCTAGAGTGAGATGAAAGCCTCAACTGAGGACTTTCCTAGATCAGATTGACCTCTGAGCATGGTTGTGAAGGATGTCTTGATTAATCATTGATGTAGGAGGACCCAGACCACACTGGTCAGCACCATCCCTAGGCAGCTGGGCCTGAGCTGTATAAAATCAAGCTGAGCACGAGTCAGTAAGGAAGCTAGAAAGCAACATTCTCCCATGATGTTTTCGTCAGGTTCTTGCCCTGTCCTCCCTTAAAAATGGACTGTGATCTAAAACTTTAAGCCAAATAAACCTTTCTTTCCCAAAGTGGCTTTTGTTCAGAGTGTTTTGACACAGTAATGGGAAGGAAACTAGGACAACTACCCAACTGAATGCTTCAAGTGACAAGTTCTGTGCCATATGTCTTTAATCACATTGGAAGAAATTATTAAAACAAACAAAGCTTGCGGCTTCCTGATCAGTTCACCTTCTCTTTCCATGTTGTCATAGGGAAATGTGGACTGCAATCAGAGTCTGCAAGCCTAATGCCTTTACTGGTTACTGCAACCCCTGGCCTGTAGGTTTTATTTGCACATGTTTGTGGTTCACTCGTAAGTCTGTTTTCTAAGAACATATCTATAAAAGCATTGTCTTTCTATGGTATACAAGACAGGAGAGCAAAGGCAGTTTATTAAGTACTAAAGTCATGAATCTAGGGTTTAGAATTAACAGGAATGCTGACAGCTGCTCTTCCTTTGAGCAGATGCTATATATCCAGGAGCTATACTAAGTACTTCCTAGATATCTAATACTCAACAAAGTAGGCCATTTTAGCTGTTAGTCAGCCTAAATAGAGCTGTCTGTGTGGGTCTATAATTGATTCAACTGCATGTAACATGCATAGACATTAAACAACATATAGTCTTATATTATTCCATAATTTCCAGATACCAAATACCTTTTTCTGTGACAGGATCTCATATAGACTAGGCTAGCCTAAAATTCAAAATGTATCTGAGGCCCCATTGTATATCATTCTTGATAGACATTTTTTCCTAATATCTCCAGGATGATTTATAGTCTCATTCCTACAGATGCCTAATATGATTGTGTCAATTATATAGTTATGGGAGGTTAAGTATAATAAACATTTATACTAAGTCCTAGTGAAACACAAACGAACATTAAAATGTTATCTTACCTGAGATTTGTCATCCAAGATCTCTATTTTTTTAAGTCTTTGTTTTACTTGAGCTAAGTTCCCTGTTACATCACCCAGTTCTCTTTGTTGACTTAATAGAAATTCAACTTGAGTCACAGCCTAGAAGCAAGAAAGAAAGGTTTTTAAGAGCATGTGAATTCTTAACCATTCACCTTTAATAATGATGACATTAAACAAGAAACACTATTAAATGCGAAAGCCAATATGAGAAAATTTCACACATAAAAAATATGTTCAGCTATTTTATTCACAGAAATGAATATAATCTGCTAAAATGTAGCCTCATAGATATCCATGCACACATGATTTATATAAGATCACTGTGTACATGTGCAGTCATATATATGAACATACTTGCATAAATATACATCCATGCACATATACATACTTTTGTATATATAGTAACTGGCCCTAGGAACAAGAAACTCCAGTAGCAACAAGCACCACCTTCCACCCAGAGCTTCCTCTTTGATACCATTTCCCGTAAAAAGTAATCAAGATTCCTCAGGAAAATGGCTGCTTCCAAGACTAAGACAGAACACATACAAAATGAGCTTGAATTATCTCTTCATGCAAGAAAGGAAGGAGGTCATTTTTTTAAAAATCTTGACAAATACCATAAGAATAGAATAGTCACTTTGAAATAAATATCAAAGAAGTTCAGAATAGCATTGGAAGACAACAGCTGGTGAGCTGGCTCAGAGGTTAACAGAGACCTCACAGGCACCAGCACTGATGGACACATACCTGCATATACAAATACACACAATTTTAAAATAATAAAAACAAATACTTTTTATCTGGTGTAGTAACTCATACCTTTAACCCCAGTATCTCAAGAGACAGAAGTAGGGAGATGACTATGAGTTCCAGTCTAGCCTGGCCTATATAGTAACTTCCAAGCTAACCAAAGCTACGAGTGAGAGCTTGTCTCAAAACAAACAAACAAACAACAAATAAATAAACCTCTTTTTTGATCCTCTATAGGCTACAGAGATGGTTAAACAGTAAGAATGCTTACTGCTCATGCAGAGGACCTGAGTTTGATCCATAGCACCCATACCAGACTCATTACCACCTATAACTCCTGCTCCAGGGGAGACAACAATCTCTGGTTTCCACAGGCATATCTACAAATGTGCTATAGATAAGTTCATGCAGGCACACACACACACACACACACACACACACACACACACACTAAATAAATAAAATAATCTTTTAAAACAAAATCATTAAAAAAAAGAATAACATTGAGATATGGAGCAATAGCTCAGTCAGTAAAAGTGCTTAGCTTATCACACAGATATGATGATCTAAATTCAATACTCAGAACCCATATCTTTAAATTACTATCCCAGTGTAGAAAAGGTGGAGATAGGAAGATACATAAGGCTCTCTGACCAGACAGCCAATGAAACACCCTGTCTCAAATTCCAAGATGGGCCATTTTTTACGATCTCGATCTCTCTCTCTGTCTCTCTGTCTCTCGGTGTGTGTGTGTGTGTGTGTGTGTGTATTTGTGGTTTTAAGGACATTATTGGGTTAACTGATAGAATAATGACAGCAGGTAACACAAAAGTCTGACATTGAATGCAGTAACTTTGATAACTGAAAAATGAAGTGATTCTGTAAGACAATGTTCTTACTATAAAAAAAAACTAAAATGTTTAGGAGAAAATGGCCATACCTATGGCATGTAGTATGTAAAAATCAATGGGGATTACTTCCATGGAAAACTATGTTATAGTCTGAAAGCACTTCATATTGAAAATAAGTTTAAAGAATGAACATGAAGGTAGAGAAAGACTCTGTTCCTGACATACTAAATGACATGTCAGTGCTTTGTCACAGTGGAAGAAGTGAAGGCTTGGAAGTTAGCAGAGATTTTCTTTGTTCCAAATCAAGGAACTTGTCTCCTATATTCTTCCTGAGCTGAAAGCTGGCATCTTGTTAAGAGTGCCTTTCTAATGCTCATGAGTGAGGGCCCCCATCACAAGGAAAAAACTGTTTTAACTGACCTCTTGAAAGTCCTGTTCAAACTTCCACAGTTGCAGATACTGCTCCATTTTCAGCTGATGTTTTTCCCAAAATCCATCAAAAGCAGTTTCCATATCATGCACCTGAGCCAGCAACCTTAATAAACAAAAGCCAAAGAATTCCTTAGAAATAACCACTTATGGATCCAGGTATTAAACCTCAGCTGTTAATTAAGAATTAAAACATTCCCCACCAACATGATGTACTGTCCTGCCATGGGCCCAAAATGACAGGGTCAAGTGAGCAAAGACTGAAATCTCTGAAACTGCAAGGCAAAATAAACATGTCCTCCATAGGAACAAGAAAGAAAAAAATGGATGAATTATAGGCAAAGACCAGGAGTGGTGGCACATGCCTTTAATCTAGTCGTAATGATGCAAAGGAATGCAGACCTCTGTAGGTTTAAGTCTAGCCCAATTTATATGGAGTCCCAGGCCAGCTAGAGCTACATGGTAAGATCCTTTCTCAAAAACAGGAAAAAAAGGAATTATAAGCAAAAATAGTCTATGACACTATGACACTTGGCTCGGGCAAAGAAAAATCAATGTCTGGGGAACTTAATTCTGCAAGTGAACTACTGTCTGCAGACTAACCCAGAAAAGAAATTCCCAGACTTCCAGAGGTCCAGAAATACTTTCATACCTAACAGCAACAAACAATGTAAAATTCCTAGTTTGAAAACATAAGTGACTTTTAAAAGAAGGGAGTGCTTACTTTTTAATAGTTTGCCAGTCACCATTTATGTGCTGAGGACATTCAAGACTTGAACTGACAGTTTCTTCAGTGTCAGGCACTTGCAGGTTCATGAGCAGAACTTTTCCTTCTTTGGTTACAGCAGTTAAGTCATTCTATAGGAAGGTACAACAGGATGTGTTAGCCAGTTAGTTCGTAATGGAACATGAATGGCTTGAAGAGATATATAGCTATGGAAGACGTATGGCCCAGGAGACAGAAGTAGTTCTAGTACAGCCTGTGCTTTCACAGGATTTCAAGTTCAAAAAATCTGCAAATGCAACACTCTGTAGCCAGGGACATGGCTGAGTTGGTAAAAGTCCCTACCTTTGAAGCATGAAAATCTGAGTTCGATATCCAAAATGCACATTTTTTTAAAAGCCAGGTATAATGGTGTGCCCTTATAATACCTGTGCCAGGGAAATAGATATACACAAATCCTTGGGGCTCACTAGTTAGCCAGCAGAGCCTACTTGGTTCAGGTCACTGAGAAACTCTGTCTCAAAAAATAAGGTGAGAAGATGGAAAGATTGCTCAGTGGTTAAGAGCACTGGCTACTCTTCTAAACAACCTGGGTTTGACTCCTAATACCCACATGGTGGGTCACAGCTGTATATAATTCTGGTTGCAAGAGATCTGATACACACTTCTAGTCTCTATGGCCAGTGAATAAATATACTGCCTAAATAGGCAAGGAAAACATCCATATATGTTAAAAAACAAAACAATAAAATAAACAAATTAAAAATGAGGTGGATGAATGAGGAAGAAACCCACCCTCTGGCTTCCCCTCATGCACCTGCATACACAGAGCATGAGCACTGACAGAAACAAGAGACTCAGAGGAGCTCCTGCCTTACAAAGAGACACTGATGTAGACTAGGCTGGCCTAGAACTCACTATGTATCTGAGTATACATTATTCTTAATAGATATTTTTTGTAACATCTCCAAAACGATTTACAGTCTCCTTCCTACAGATGGCCTTCAAACAGATCCTGCAGCTTAAATAGTTTCCTACAGCTACAGGACAGTGAAATAGATGTTAGAGACAGATGCACCAAACTGGTTGTTTCTAGCTTCATGTTACAGACAGCAAGTTCTAACCAAACTTGTTCTATTTTGATAATATTTTTTATGTGCTCAGATGAAACCATATTAACACAGTAACAACTACAATATCAGAAAGCATGAAGTTACAAGGTAGATTTAATGCATACTCAGAAAGAATCATATACCTTTCTTTTTCTTTTTCATTTTGGTATTTCAAGACAGAATTTTTCTATGTAGCCCTGACTATTCTGGAACCTACTCTGTAGTTTCTTGTAGCCCAGGCTGATTGTTAACTCACAACCATACTGTTCTTGAACTCTTAATTTTCATGCTTTTACCAGTTACAAGCATGTTCTACCACCAATGGCTTGACTTATATGGCTAATTTGCATGCAGCTGTAGGGATGATGTAGTGAGATACGTATATACTCAAAGAGATCTTCATGTCTCTTTCTTGCAAATACTGGGATTAAAGGTGTGCACCACCACCACCCAGCTCATATACCTTTCTTATTAGTCATTAATTATTACCAATCACTCCCTGCCTTAAGCCTTATCTTATCTTGCATCTGAGTTTAACACCATGAAGCATATGCTTGGAAAGTCGTCTATAAGCATACACCTTCTTCAGATATCTACATGATCCAAGATTTCCTTCAGAAGATCCAGGGGACTTACAAAGTTATGAGTAGATATTTGTAATAAGAAATGAGTAGTATGACAATGGTATGTAATTAGCATGTGTGAGGCTCTAAGCTTAATTCCCAGCACCAAGAAAATTAAAATATTTAAAAAATAAAACTAATATTAATGAAGCCTGAACTATGTGCTAAAAACCTATTTATTACATGTACACTATATCCATATCTCACTACACCATCCCTACAGCTGCATACAAATTAGCCATGAAAGCCGAGCCATTCATGGTGGAACATGCTTGTAACTGGTCATGAAAATCAAGAGTTCAAGGACAGCTACAGTTGTGAGTTAAACATCAGCCTAGGCTACAAAAACCCTGTTGCAAACAACCACCACCACAATAGTCAGGAATCACCATTATAATCATCACCATCGTAGATTATGTTGCAAACATTTGGTTTCTCGCATTTTAAATAAACATACCACCTTATAGAGAACTCAAAACTGCCTTGGCACCCAGCATACATATTATGGGTGAGAGAGAAAAATAATACTCAGATGTCTGATTTCCTTTGTTCAAATTATCCCCCAACATTTTAGGAAATGTACCACTAAATTGTCAGAACCATTCCTTTCTTACCACAGACAGAACAAAATCAGTTCCCCAAAGGACTGGAGAGATGCCTCAACAGTTCAAAGCACTTGCTTCTCTTGCAGAGGATCCAAGTTCAGTTCCTAGCACCCACATGACTGCTGATAATCACCTATAACTCCAGTCCCAGGGAATCTGATACCCCCTCTGGTCTCTTCAGGCACCAAGCACACATGTGGGGTACAGACATACATAGAGGCAAAACACCCATATGTATAAGGTAAAAAGTAAAAGAAAAATATTTTTAATGTATCTTCCCTTTTCCCTATGTAAAAATCAGCATGAAATGAACACTTTCTGGAACAACCAAGACTATGTGACAGGGTGTGATGGTATATACCTAAAATCACAGAACTCAGGAGATTGAGAGAAAATGATTCAAAGTTTGAGGTCACCCTGGACTACCTAGTGACTTTCAGGTTGTCCTGGAGTACATGATAAGACGCTAATTCACAAAGAACCACAGCTTAGTGACAGAGTATTTGCCTAATATTCAAGAGGCCCTGGGTTCCCTTCCTAATACCACAAAAAAAAAGAAAGAAAAGAAGAAGAGGAGGAGAGGAGAGGAGAGGAGAGGAGAGGAGAGGAGAGGAGAGGAGAGGAGAGGAGAGGAGAGGAGAGGAGAGGAGAGCTA
>NW_021620798.1:767576-790482 GCF_004785775.1 Grammomys surdaster
AGGCGAGAAGAGGCATACATACCTTCAACAGATGATACCTTTCAGCACGACCTGCCAGAATCTCTTCTATTGAAGGGATATCATCTGGTAGCTCTGTTTCAGCCAGCTCTGTTCCAAAGGATTGCAACATCTGAGCCATTTCTTTCACTGTCACAGCAAACTTCTCTATGGCCTGTAAAAAGCCAGAGGGTCTTTGATGGAAACTCTGACAATATATCAAACTTTGGATCAGTAATTTGGATTGTTCTCTACATATGTATAAATAGCAAACATGTACACTATGAACTCCTCTAAGAAAAGTCGGCACTACTCTTGACAATTAATACTAACTGTGCATCTAAACCCCTAAGAGACTCAAAAATCAGTGTTAAAAATCCTTGAATGTACATTTCTACATTTCTGGACTTGTTCCTTGAACACTCATGGATACTATTTCTAAATGGTGCCGTGTGCTGAGTAATTTTCTATATAGCCTTGAACATCAGTGTCTTTCTTACTTTATCAAACTCAGCACTTAGCCAAACTGCTTTATAAGAAGTTCACTTCTAAAGAGACATAAGAACAGTGATGTAATTTGATATTTATTAGCCTTTGTGATCAGCACTCCACAAAGCATGTGATCTAAGGAACTGGAGAGCAAGTTGTCACAACAATTCACTGCAGGTACTGCCAAAGATCTGAAACTGCTATCCCAAAGGTGCTATTGCCCTAAAATGGCAAGGATGGCTGCACTATTTTGTTTCCAAAATAAATCCACCACAGGAAGACGGGGGGGGGGGGGAAACGCAGACACAATATAAACCATCTGTTAGGCATGTATCTCAAAATATTTGCTCATTTGCTAGCCTTTGTAGACTATTTAGGTCAAGGTACTGCTTGCTCTAACAGTTAATCTTCATGAGAACACCTGAACTGCTGAAGGAACCTGCCAAATACACAGTTTGAATAAGGACTAGGAAATGTGACTTGGATTTAGTGATTATCATTATTTTCTTCAGAAGAGTTCTCAGATCATGCGATTGAAAGTCAAGACACTTACATCATAGTCTTTATTCTACCTGAGAGGCCACAGCTTTTACCTCTGGAAATCTCTAGAACAGGATTCTGTGTAGTCTCACAGCTATGGGAGTGCCATGCATCTAGGCTGAAATGAATAGACTTGTATTTTCTGAGCATCTCCCATGTACCAAGCAATAAGTCAAACATTTTTTTACTTATTTTCTCACTGAACCTTTCCAAGATCCTTATGATATAATATACTATCAGTATAATTGTATAGTTAGTAAAAGACTTGGCAAGGTGGTGTATATTGTCTAAGGTCCAAGACATAACTCAGCAGTCCCAGGATTTGAACCCAAACCCTTTGTCTCTGTGTTTCGGCATGATGACAGTAAGGAATGGGCAAAGAATCCCTTCTTTTCCAGCAGGCCTCTCCTTCAATTGCTATCCTTAGTGACTCTATCATTTCTAGATATCTCTTAGAGAACAAAACCAAAATGTTGAATGATATATGCATTTGAAAAGTTGGAGACCCAAAATCCACTTTTCCCAGGTAGGAAAAATGTCTAGATAGAATGAAGGGTAGGCTCTACAGTAAGGGCAGAAGCACATACATTTCTGAAGATGATCCATTCACTGTGGCAGTACTGCAAGGTGCCGCCTAACTCAGGGGTTAACTGCTTGTCATCAATGTATGTCAGCAAATCACTAACTGAGCTCAGCATAACAACCTATGTGAATAAGCAAGAAAGACACTGTTAACTGTCCTTCACGACAGCCCTCCATCAAACTGCAAAATGAATTTCAGTAAACACTTAACAGAACGTTATCTGGTATAAAAGCTTCAAACAGTTCTGTCCTGTGCATGCCCCCACACCTGGACGCATTGACCTTTTTTCAGAAACCAAGGTTTTATTTACAAAATATCTCTATCAACCAAAATTAACCTCTACAGAAACCAAAACACCTAATTCTTTTTTGTCTAAAAGGTTTCATTACTAATGAGCAATCTTGAACTCACATATACATGTGTACACACATATACATGCATACATACACACAAAGAATTTCAGTGCTCAGAACAAAGCAAAAGAACTTTGCGTTGTAAGTTATGATTCAGGTATTAAATTTTACGAGCATTCTATTTCAAACAAAAGACTACAATGCTCTGAGCTAGCTTAGGATCATGGCATTTCAGATATACAAGCCACTCAATGTTAAGTGAAAATAAAAATACCTAATCATACTCACACAATGCACACATCTATAATACATAGCAAATATTTTTAAAGGAATTACTTTGTATAAGTTGTCTGAACTAGCTCTGTTTAACAGATTGTTGTAGGACATTTCAGAATTAAATTTTTGAGAGACAAATTTTAAATGTTACATAGACACATGTAAAACAAACAGTATAAGATACAGAATAAATAAGCATTAGAAGGACAAAGGATTCAAGCAATAATCTTACTGGTAATTTCAGCATAAAATCCTCCTGGCTAAATCGAAATCCAATGTCCGTGAAGGTCCGTTGAAGAAAACTGGTAGGACGTAAAACCAGGACTAAGTGTAAGCTCCCAGGGAAAGAGGCCTGGAGCAAGAAATAAAAGAGTAAGTGGCTATACAAACCCCCAACTGAGCACAAATCAGAAAATATGTCATTGGAGGAAGCAAAGTTTTAAGTCAGAGAAGTCAGTAAGAGGTCAACACATTTAAATGGATGCTGATAATATCTGAAAACATGGAAACGGAAATAAAAATAACATAGGGTTATCAGGCCAGATCCTTACAATGTTCCCAGTATGGAATTTTCTCACAGGACACAAGCAGGTCATAAGTTGCAAAGTATTAGACTCTAAAGCCTTATCTTGAAGTTAGTTTTGTTTTTAATGTTTTCTTTATTTTTAATAATTTCAATATTTGAGTATTTCCATATTTGTACTTATTTGTGTGATATGCCATTATAATCATATATATATATATATATATATATATATATATATATATATAATGTAATAATCAAATCAAGTTAATTAGTATTTCCTTTACCTCAACCATCAGCATTTCTGTGTTAGAAACTTTCAATCTCTTCTAGTTATCTTGTAATTACAGAGTGTAATTAACACTGCCTTTTAGGACCCAAAACTACTTCTTCATCTTTAACTGTACACTGGTTGGTACCTATTATCCAACCTCATCATATGTCTCTTTCCCCTCTTTCTTTCCCTTCCTATACAAAGTGACTCCTAGTCTATATTCTACTTCGATGGGATCAACTTTTGTAACTTCTACCAATGAGTAAAATATGAAACTGGTTTTCTGTGCCTGGCTCATTTTAGTCAATAAAATTTCCATCTCCGATTCCATCCATGCTACCAAAAAACAACGAATGGTATGTGATAGTTTTACTGTCTATAGACATATTTTATCTTTTCATCATTACCTTGCATGGTTCCACACACTGCCTGCTGTTGATAGCATTGCAATCAACATGGATATGCAGGTATTCCTTTGAGATATTCATTTCAAGTTCTTTGGATATATCATAAGTGGAATTGCTAGATTAAACACTAATTATATGCTCAATTTTTTATGAAGAAACTATTTTCCAATAATGACTGTACTGATTCACATTCCTATCATGTACAAGAGGTCTCTCCTTTCTTTGTCTTTCTCAGCATGCTGGTTTTGGTCTTTTGCATATTAGCCATTCTAACCTTGTGATTTTGCTGTGAATGTCCCTGATTAGTGATGCTGAGCATGTTTATATACCAGTTGGATATTTATATAACTTCTTTTAAGAAATGTCATTCAAATCATTTGCCCATTTTTAATTAGACTTGGTTTTGAGGAGTGTTTTGTTTTGTTTTGCTATTGAGGTTTTTTTTAATAATCTAAGTATTAAACCCTCAGTGGACAGTTTACAAATATTCTCATTTGTAGTGTAAAAGTAACTTTTATTCGATATATGTAATTGTTATCTGAGGTTTACTTCTGAATAAGCTCACTTTCTAGTGTTTTCTGAACCCTGGCTGGCTGGCTCAACTTAGCTGTTCTGGCTCAAACTCCTCTTCAAGCTGACTGATTCAATTTGGCTTCTATCTGCCTTTCACGGAATTGCTCTGTTTGGCCTCAAACTCTGGCAATGTGTTCTAATCTTCTGGCTCCTTCTTATTCTCTGGCCTTTGCTGTATGAGTTGAACTGCATGAACTCACAAATGAACTCAACTCCACTGCACTGAACTCACTGCACAGACTCCCAAATAACTGACCAAACTGACTGAACCACCTTCATTCTCCCTGAGCTGCACTTAAATAGCTTTTCTCCTGAGAATTGGGTGTATTATCTCTCTGACTCATTCTGTCAAATCTTTCTCTATTTCATCACTTTGTCTGCCCCTCAATTAGAGGTCTTTTTTTTTTGAATTAAAGGTATATACTAAAGGATTCCAGACAGAAAAGTTAAGAGTGTGTACTAAGGGCATATCAGCATTCTAGCAGGATCACACAGACCTAGAAGGTCTTTAGATGTGAGCAGAGCAGCCATGTTGCTGGATTATAATTCCTCTACACTGTAGGCTATCCATTCATTATGTTCATTGTTTCCTTTGATGTACAGAAGTTCTTTTCATTGATTTAATCCTGGTTGCCTATTTATGCTTTAGGGTCTGAAGTTTTAGGTATAATTTTTTCCACTGGTACCAATTCATTTGAGAACTAGTCCTATAATATCTGCTAGTGTTAATGGTTTTATAATTTGGTGGTTTTGTATTCGTGTCCATGATCTAAGTTTTTACAGTGATAGGAAATTAGCGTCATCAGTATATGTCCATCCCTAATCCCATCTATGATATGTTCTCCTGCATCTTTTTGTTATTGAAGATCACTTGACAATAAATTTCTGGGTTCTATTCTATTCCATTGGTTTATGTGTTTGCTTTTATACCATGGATTTGCTGAATTGGAAGCCAAATTGCTTTTATTTCCCATATAAATGAAAACAGATAGTAAGCCAGCCAAATGGCTCAGCAGATAAGGGAACTTGCTCTGCAAGGCTGCTGACCTGGGGTCAATCCCCAAAACCAACAAAAATGACTCCACAGAGTTGTCAGCTGCCCTGTCCCACATAATATTCACATACACACCATAATAACAATAAATTTTTAAAAGAATTTTTTAAAACAGAATTAGGACACAAGTCTCTGGGATAGCCCAAAAAGCCAACCAGAGCTGAAATATTGTCTATCTACCCTAAACAATCAGTGATAATTACATTACAGAAGCACATTTTTGTTTTCATCCAAATGAAAGTCTAATTTATGTCACTATGTGTCACTCCATACATTAAAATGAAAGATTATCAAGCACTTTAAATAACTGAGTTTATTAGTAATCAGTAATACTACAGCACAGTAAGTCAAAAAATGAAACAAAAGAGTTATAGTAATATACATGAGGAAGAAATATCACCAAGCCTGTGAAACACAGGAGGGCCAAAATGGCTTTGAGAGAAAAAGAGGAATTAATTGAATCGAAATGTCATCCTAACTTCAGTATTGCCTCAGCTTCTAGGAAAAAAAGCTAGCATACATAGGCAGTGTCCTATCTTTTATGTCTGTAATAAAATATTCTGTCCAAAACTGACTTAAGGTTTAGGGTTAATTTTAGTTCACAATGACAGGTTACAGTCTACCATGGGGGAAGACTTATAGCCAAAAGTACATGAGAGAACTGGTCACATCCACAGTCAAGAGAAGAAAAGAAAATGAACACATCACCCTTGCATGTTTTCTCAGCTCACTTTTCTCCTCTCTTATACAGTTCAGGATCAGCTGCCTAAGGAATGATGGCATCTACAGTGAGCATGCTCTTCCCACATTAGCAGTCTTCCCTAGGTCTCATTGAGACTCTCTTCCCAAAGGATTATAGATTATATCAAGTTGACAGTTAAAGCCAATCATCCATAGCAGTGAAAAAATCGTTGCTACGTAAAGGAATAGAGGATACTATGCAAGATTAGCAATGAAAGGAAAAGGCATGGCCCAATATTAATATACCACCACATATCAAATGCCTACTCTATGCCAAATATTTTGCCAATGCTTATAGTTCTACTTCAGCATAGTTCAGTGAAGGAGTTAAGTTTCCCCTTTTACAAATAAAGTGAAGCTCAGAGTGTTTAAGCATAACGTATAAAGCCTTGATTTGTGCTAACTCTGGGGCCTTAGTCATTAAACTACCCAACTTCTTGAAGACGCCCCATCAAGAAATGTAGAGGAAAAGAATTTTGGAGGGAAAAGATGTTGGAGAAGTAGGCAAGAACCACAACAGGAACATGTTTGATTTTTGTTTTTTCCCCTTAGAAGTGAAAGAAATCTCTAGGACATTTTGAATACCAAAGCACCATGGTCAGATATACATTTTATTTTATTTTAAATTTTTCTTGTGCTAGGAATTGAACTTAGAGCTCTATACAAGTGCTCTACTATGAAACTACATTCCAAGCTATATCTTCTTAGAAAGGTATCATGAGCCTTGAGAAAGAACTGAATTCAGACATGAGGAGAACCAGACTTGAGATGACTGTTGAGAATGGTGCAATAATCCAAGTCATATCCTGAATCAGAGCAAAAATGGCAGGAGTCAGGAAAGACTCCAAGAAGTAGCAGCATTAAAACAGGATTTAGTGTACATTTAATCAGTGCAGTTCATCCCAAGATTTGAGATTTGAGTAACCCAGATGGGAACAAAAAAAAAAAAAAAAGAAGCATGTTATAGGATAGAAGGCAAGATTCTGGTTCCTTTCTGCAGGTATTGCATGTTGGAAGAGCCCACATGGCATTATCATGGCATCTATATGATAGCTATCTGTAGATTTTCCACCTTCACTTCACATCTCAGGTTTATGAAGCGAATTATAAACCAATTCTCGAACCATCTGCATTATGCTTCTCCAATATTTTTTCCTCTGTTGATAGAGTCTGGTTTTGCAGTCAGGTGAACTAGGGTTCTGATTACTTTTCTTTTTTTGTACTTGATAATATCTCTGTGTACAGACTCCTTATTGCTACTATAAGCAATTACTAAAGTTGACTGATTTAAAACAACACAAATTTCTACTGTGATTCTGGAGGTCAGAAGTTCAAGGTTAGCATCACTGAACTAAAATCAAGGCATTTCCAGGCTGTGTTCCTTCTAGAGGCTCTAGATAAGAATCTGTTGCCTAACCATTTTCTGTTTCTAGGGACAGTCCATCACCTCTGGTTTATCAGCTTGCAATGGTTTGACCTCCACTTCTGTCATTGCATCTTTTCTGATACTTTCTCTACTTCCTTTCCTTTTTTAAAGATACTCAGGATGAAACTCAAGGCCTCCCACATGTCAGATAAGATCTTTACTACAGAGTTATACCCCAATTCCTATCCCTTTGATAACGAAGATCCTTGTCATGATACAAATCCTGCCTTGGAAATTTTGGATAATCTCCCAATCTCAAGAATCTTTTATTATCAAATATAGGGTCTCATATATCTCAAGTTTCCTTTGAATTTTTTGCCTCAAACTTCTGATCCTTCTGCCTCTAACTCCCTAATTCAGGTATGTGCTACCACATCAAGTTCATGTTACTCCTGGGTGTAACTAGGTCATCGTGCATGCTACACAGGCAGTCTACCACCTGAGATGCAATCCTGGCCTCCTCAAGATTATTCGTCACACTATAAAGTTCCTTTTACCATGTCATGTAGCCAATTCATAGGTTTGAGGATTAAAGCATAGACACACAGAGACTGATTATCCTGCTCACTCCACTCAGATTTTCCAGTTGTTAAATGGAAATAGAACCTCATGTGAAGAAGTTAGCACAGTGTTTTAATAATGTTCACTGTCAGGGCTAGAGAGATGGCTCAGCGATAAAGAGCACTGACTTCTTCCAGAGGTCCTGAGTTCAATTCCCAGCAACCACATGGTGGCTTACAACCATCTGCAATGGGGTCTGATGCCCTCTTCTGGTGTGTCTAGAGATCAATGGTGAATACATTAAAAAAAAATTAAAAAGTTAAAAATAATGTTCACTCTGAATGTGAGTCTCAGAATAAGCATTTAATAAATATTCCTACCCTTGAAGACTTAAGGCTTTGATTCCTGAAAAAAAAATCCCTTAAAATATATCTGCTTTACTGCAAGATCCTGCTTGGCAACTGCAGATAGACTCAAAGCAGTGTACCATATCATCTGAAGAATAGCAGGGAGACCATAACTCAAGCAGTGTACCGTATCTTCTGAAGAATAGCAGGTTGCAGTCCTCCTCGCCCCCACGAATAACCAGGACCCGCCGGTCGGGTCAAGTGGCACCCAGACGTGGGGCTCGAGGCACGGACCCATCCGGACGGACCCTCATTGAGAGGATGTGCGCACGACATCAAGATTGAGCAAGACAGAGATCATCGCCCGTGACCTGTCGTCCACGGAACCAGGTTGATGCTGCCATCAAGAAGGCAGTTGAAGTTCATTACCATCAGCTGAAAATTGCAGAGAATCCAGAAGTGACTCCGCAGGAGACTGACACAGCTGTCAGCTCCCCTGCCTCCCCCTACGGTCTACCCCTAGACTTCCATGCCCTCCAGAAGGGTTCCTGGTATGCCTGGCTTTGCCCTCATTTCTCTCGCTAGAGAGCTTGGCCTCTTGATCACCACAACAAAAATTGGCTTTTTCCTAAACCAAGGCCACCCTTGATATGGCCGCTAACATTGGGGAGCCTTCCTTTATGACAATATTACACCCCAAACTGACAAATGGTTGGTAACTTGAACATTTACAAGAGACTAGGATGGCTGTGAGTTAGCCCAATGACGGGATTATTGTAGGTCCACTTCCCAGGGGCCCACCCAATGCAGCCGAAAAGGAGTGCGTGGTGCTGGGAGTGGGTGCAGCCTACATGGCCTAAGACAGGGCCCTCACCCTCCTTTCACCCACATCTGAGTCCCTTGACGTTGCCCATCGTCGACAGCCTAAAGCCTTCGACCATCGATGTGACTCGTCTCACATCAGTGTTTTGGGGTTGTGAACTTGTCTAAGACCCCCCATAATTAGACATCCAAATTCAAAACTCACATAGTTGGGATTGATCATAAGATGCCTTCTCTAACTAAACAGAGAAGGGGGAGATGCCAGAAGCCAGGACCCTCGCCCTTACCCTTACCCCCTACCTTTCCCCACCTGCACAATGTCCTCTGAAGCTTGGCAACTGCAAGATCCTGCTTAGCAACTGCATATAGACTCAAAGCAGAGTACCATGTCTTCTTAAGAATAGCAGGGAGACCATAACTCAAGCAGTGTACCATATCTTCTGAAGAACTGCAGGTAGATCATAATTCAAGGCAGTGTACCATATAGACCATGACATGTTTCAAGGCACAGGCCAAGAAGATTTTGTACTTTTCCACCACCTGGACCCTCTTACCCCCTCCCCTTGTAAAACATGCTATAAAAAAGCATTTCATGTTCAAAAAAAAAAGAAATTAATAAAAAAAAATACAATATAAAAAAATATATATCTGCTTTATATGTATTTTTTGTTTAGTTGTTCATTTGTTAGAGTATACGTGCTAAGAATTTACAGTGCTTTCCTAGCATGAAGTCTTGAGTTCATTCCTCAGGATCATAAAACAACAAAAAATAATCTAAAAAAAAGAGTTTGTTAAAATTATTCATGTAAGGTTGTAGTTTCATTTTTTACAGGAACATTTGCCAAACACCTGCTCAGGGCTGATTAAGACTATGGGACGAAAATTGAAAACTCAGTGTACTTGATTTGTCCATGAACACAGAAGGTATAACTAATATGCCTGCATGCTTTGATTTTATGAAATAAATAACTGATAGATCAGATGAACTCTTTGACACAACTCACTTGTCTGCCGCATAGCTACTGCCCTCAAGCATCTACTAAGTCTGAGACGAACTATCGAGTTAACATAGGATCTTCAGAGATGATCTCAGAATCAGTCTATCGTGAAAAGCACAGCAAGTATAAATCTATAGGCAAAAAAAGGAACTACCTAGGGGCAAGATCATGTATTTGAGGAGACAGGGATGATATACAGAGGGTCAGGAATTTGAACAGAGGTATGTAGCAATGGGGGATGGGGAACTGGGGTAGTCACCAGAAAGTCCCAGGTACAAGGAAAGCAAGAGGCTCCCAGGAACCAACAGGGATGAGATTAGCTGAAATGCCCAACAAAGGGGGAGGGAAAACCTGTAGAGACCATATCTAGAGGTCAGGCAAGGCCCCTGGTTGAGGGATGGGGCCACACACTCATCTCCAAGATTTTAACCCAGATTTGCTCCTGTCTAAAGGAAATGCAGAGACAAAGTGTGGAGCAAAGACTGAAGGAAAGGCCATCGAGAGACTGCCCCACATGAGGATCCATCCCATATACAGACAACAAACACAGACATTATTAGGGATGCCAAGAAGTTTTTGCTGACAGGAGCCTGATATAACTGTCTCCTGAAAGCCCGTCAGAGCCTGACAAATACAGAGGAGGATGCTCACAGCCAACCACTGGACTGAGCACGGGGTCCTCAATGGAGGAGTTAGAGAAAGGACTGGAGGAGCTGAAGGGGATAACAACCCCATAGGAAGAACAACAATATCAACCAACCAGACCCCCCAAAGTTCACAGGGACTAAACCACCAACCAAAGAGTACACATGGAGGGACCTATGGCTCCAGCTACATATGTAACAGAGGATGGCCTTGTCAGGCATCAATGGGAGGAGAGGCCTTTGGTCCTGTGAAGGTTCGATGCCCCAGTGTAAGGGAATGCCAGGGCAGGGAGGTGGGAGTAGGTGGGTGGGTAGGGGAAGACACTCACAGAAGCAGGGGGATGGGGGATGGGATAGGGGAATGAGGAGCAAAAACCAGGAAAGGGGATAACATTTGAAATGTAAATATATACAATATCCAACATAAAATTAAAAAAAAGAACTACTCGTGTTTTCATGATGCAGTTTCCTTCAAATTATGACTTTGAAATTTCTCTCCTTCCACATGAGACTGAAAAAATCCTGAGAAGATCTTTGCTTTCCTAATCCCCAGGAATTATTTTGTACTAGAAAGGCATTTGGAACCAGTGTTTAGAATAGTAAGTAAAGAGAATGCTTCTCAAATGAAGGGAAGAGAATTTGAAAAAATGTCCCCTCAGAGAAATTAAGAGTCAGCCATCCTAAATTAGGTTTGCTTGTTTGTTTGTTTGTTTGCTTAATATATTGTTTAATATTTAATACTTTAGTGTGTGTGTGTACACATACTAATATATGTGTAAAAACCCAAAGGGACCAAAAGAGGATCCCCTGGACCTGGAGTTACATATGAATGCTGGGAAGTGAACTCAGGCTGCTCTAGAAGAGCAGCAAGTGCTGTCAACTGCTAAGCTATCTTTCCAGTCTCTAATTTATAGCTATTTATAATCATGGTTTGTTAATTGATTTAATATTACATTCTTAATTTATCTACCTGGGATTATCACATTCAGTTCTCTATTGGAGAACTTAAATCTCACTTAAAGGTTGATGGATTTTTATAAGCATCTCAGATTGAATGTTAAAGCTCTCAGGTTGTATGTACTAGGTATGGTGGCCCATACCTGCAATGCTAGCATTCAGGAGCTCATCCTGGGCTAACATTCTAGGGCAGCTTGAGCTGCTTATTAATACTCTGTGTCAAAAACAACCAGTTTCTCTAAGAGTCTAGGTTTTGTTGTGGTTTCTGTTTGTTGGTTAATTGTCTGGTTGGATGGTTCCTTTTTTAAAATTGGATATTTTATTTATATACATTTCAAATGGTATTGCCTTTTCCGGTTTCCCCTCCACAAACCCTCTATCCCATCCCCCTTCCCCTGCTTCTATGAGGATGCTTACAAACCCACCCACCCACTCCCACCTCACTGCCCTGGCATTCCCCTACACTGAGGCATCTGGCCTTCACAGGACCAAGGGCCTCCCCTCCCATTGATGCCCGTTAAGGCCATCCTCTGCTACATATGCAGCTGGAGCCATGAGTCCCTCCATGTGTACTCTTTGGTTGGTGGTTTAGTCCCTGGGAGCTCTGGGGGTCTGGTTGGTTGATATTGTTGTTCTTCCTACAGGGTTGCAAACCCCTTCAGCTCCTTCAGTCCTTTCCCTAACTCCTCCATTGGGGACCTCATGCTCAATCCAATGGTTGGCTGCAAGCATCTGCCTGTGTATTTGTCAGGCTCTGGCAGACCTCTAAGGAGACAGCAAATGGATGGAACTAGAAAATATCATCCTGAGTGAAGTAACCCAGTCACAAAAGAACACACATGGTATGTATTCTCTGATAAGTTGATATTAGCCCAAAAGCTCGGACGCCCAAGATACAACTCACAGACCATATGAAGCTCAAGAAGAAGGAAGACCAAAGTGTGGATACTTCAGTCCTACTTAGAAGGGGGAACAAAATAATCACAGGAGGTAGAGGGTGTGAAAGACTTGGGAGCAAGAGAGGAGGGGAGTGGGAAAAGGGGGGCAGGATCAGGTATGGGAAGAGATGGGATAATATACAGAGAGTCAGGAATTTGATCAGTGGTGTGTAGCAATGGGGGCTGGGGAACTGGGGGTAGCCACCAGAAAGATGCCAAGAAAGCAAGAGGCTGCCAGGACCCAATGGAAATGACATTAACTGAAATATCCAACAAAGGGGAGGGAGAACCTGTAGAGACTATATCTAGAGGTTAAGCAAGGCCCCTGGTTGAGAGATGGGACCACCCACCCATCTCGAAAATTTTTAACCCAGAATTGGTACTGTCTAAAGGAAATACAGGGATAAAGTGTGGAGCAGAGACTGAAGGAAAGGCCATCCAGAGACTGCCCCACCTGGAGATCTATCCCAAATATAGACACCAAACACAGACACTATTGCTGATGCCAAGAAGTGTTTGCTGACAGTTTCATTTCTTTTTAGACACTGTGTCACTCCTGCCTAACCTAGAACTTGCTATGTAGACCAGATCATCTGCTTATCTCTGCCTCTTGAGTACAGGGATTAAAGGTATACAATACCAGGTCCAGCAAAACCCATAGTTTTAAAGAATTGAAACAATGATAATTTTCACAAAATAAATCTGTTGGCTATAACTGCTAAATGAAAATATTCATATATCTAAACATGGGGCAACATGAGTGATATATTATATATCATATATATAATATTATATCTGTATGTAATATACTGATATATAATATGTTACTTATATATTAATGATATAGAATCAATTATATTGATATTATATATTACATATATTATATATTGATGTTATATCATATATCATTATACATATCATATATAATGATATTATATATCATATAATATATTATTACTATCTATATACTACTGTAGTATAGTAATATATACAAATATATACATATATATATTCTCAATACCAGCACACTTGGGAGACAGAGACAGGCAGGTGGATCTCTGTGAGTTTGAGGTCAGTCTTATCTATACAGGACAGCCAGAAAAGCAAACAAAAAAATCATTATAATGATATAATATATACAATATACAATCTAATATTACATATAATATATTATATCCTTTCTGTGAATAATATGAGAATGTAGATGGAAAAAATTTTAAAAAGGTAGGGCATGTAGATTAAGATTAATTTGTCCATACCTATGTGGAGACACACACACACACACACACACACACACACACACACATATACATACATACATATATATATATATATATATATATATATATATATATATTTTATCAAGCATTTTAATGAAAAAAATTAAACAGCAAATTATAACAGAGATACAGAGCAAGACAATCGCTGACTATGACCACTGAGCTGTGATGTTTCAGTTTAGTGATACAGCATTTCCAAATACTTTAAGAGTATCTTGGTTATATAAACATGAAAAGGCACAATTTCTATTTTCTCCAAAATTATACTCTACATTCTAAATCCATACATTCTTTTTAAGAACTTGCTAAAACAACAAAGAGAAGTAGTCCTAGGTCAGTCTTAATTTGTTTCTTCTTTAAAAAAACAAAAGCAAGAAAAAACTGTTTGAGAAGACTTAACACCTGTTTTGAGTTTCTTGCAGACCTTTTTATCTTTTGAGGTTCCAACATGTGACTTTATTAATTAAATGCACATATCTGTAACAGGAACATGTTGCCCACTGCCACTGTCATGTGTCCAGTCACTGCTAACAGCCCCAATGCAGCTGTCTGCCACAACCTTTCTTCAAGAAAACAGATCAAAACAGATTCTCTATGATCTTTCCCTCCTAGAGAACACATTTTCTTGCCTTGACTCATATCAACCTCGGAATTGCCCAAGTCCATGGTCTTTCAGTGAGGCATAAACTTGATACTCCATTTAACTACTAAAGCCCTAAAAATAAAGTTAATAAATATTCTTCTGTGTGATACTTTTAGGGAGGCAATTCGCTCATCCTATGAAATTGTTAACTATTTCTTTTTCTTTGTGTTTAATCTTATGGGAATTTTGCCTACATGAATATCTGCATACCATGTTCATGCCTGTTGTCTGCAAAGGATAGAGGAGGGCATAGGATTCCCTAGAACTGGAATTACAAATGTTTGTGAAGTACCTATACCTGCTAGAATCCAAATCGAGGTGTATTCTGGAAGAACAGCCAGTAACCTTAACCATTGAGCCATCTTTCTAGTCTCTCTAGCTATTTCTCTGTAAATGTTCAAAATGTGTTACATAACATAAAGTGTTACTTAATTACTATTTTTTTAAAAAAGCAGTTTCTATCCCTAAAACATTTCTTTTTAGCCTTTCAGGCAAAGACAATAAATTCAGGACCCTTGACTGAAAGGCTTTACCTACATCCTAGGCTTGTTACACATACTGTTCAATTTGGCCTTCCTACTGCTGGATCACAGTAGGTATTATCTCTTCTTCCAGATGGACAAAGTGAAGCTCAGCAGGTAAACAGGGGTGCTAAGGCCTGTATAGATCATAAATAGCTTCTGATGGATACTTAAACTTTCATATACATACAGATTTACTCTTTGCAATTGAGAATGAAATCATTTGACTCTACAAAATGGAACCAGAAGTTATGAAATACACTTTAGCATCATGTAGCCCATGGAATAGAAACTGATATAATCTACCATCATGACTGAAAATCATGTCATGGGAAAACCCCATGACCTAGAGCTACAGAGAAGAGTTGTCTATGGTAAGAGCCACTTTAGTTATTTCCCTGACCCTACTCTCATCCACAACTTCAGGAGTACAGAACATACGAGTTACTTCAAGTGTTGCCAATCAACTTGCTGAGAGCCCAGGGGAGCAGGACAGTCCTGAGCAATACCTCTTCCTTGTGCTTTGTTCATTTGTTCATATGTATCACTTCTAATCTCCTCCTCCTCAGCTAATCATTCAATTTCCACCAGATAACCAGTTTAGTCCTCTCTTGAGATTTCACATTCTACTAGACGATCTTGTTCACTCTACTATAACCTCTAGAATCAGGCCAAATCTAAAAATCCTTCCCAATTAAGCCATTTTGTCACTAACTGGAAGGCCTAAATTTTTCACTCTAGTCAAGCAAAGCAAACTTTCCTACCACTATAGCTGTATGCTTCAAAATCAATCCAATCAATTTCATTTTAAGATATCTGTTCCTAGGGGGCCACTTAAAGTAATTCATTTGACAGAAATAAAATTCATGAGAAAAATCAGGGAAACATAACTGAAACACATGTAGTGACTTAGGTGCAAACAAATATATCTTCCATGGAAAACTTTCCCCACTTCCAGCTTGAAGTTCTTTGAAATATATACTTACAAATATTCTTTACCTCTCTGCTATACTGAGAGTGCCCTTGGCCCAGGAATCATTACGTATTTACCATTGAAACTGCTGTCATAGGTAACATAGCAAAGATACACCTATTCAATTGATACCTGTGTTCTGTATTTGTGTGCATGCTAAAGGATCCATATATAATACTAAGCTTAGAATTTAAAAGAAATGTATGTACAGAAAAGAATTACAGCCAGGTGGTGGTGGCGCACGCCTTTAATCCCAGCACTTGGGAGGCAGAGGCAGGCGGATTTCTGAGTTCGAGGCCAGCCTGGTCTACAGAGTGAGTTCCAGGACAGCCAGGACTACACAGAGAAACCCTGTCTCGAAAAAAAAACCAAAAAAAAAAAAAGAAAAGAAAAATCATTCACTCAATTATTGTTTGATGACACTCAGCAAAGACAGAATTCTTTACTTTCCTTGTCCTGAGTTGGAGTTTAATTTAATTGAGCTTTTTCTATAAGTAATTTTGGCTTTTCCTATTTGTGTATGTTACCTCAATAGTGGAGCAGGCAAGTTTGTATCTTAAGCCATCACAATAACATTGAGGTTTTTTTTTTTTTTGAGGTGACATTTAATGACTTATGGATGACCAGTTTGCCATTAAATTAGGTAAGGTTACTTCAATGTTTCTCTAAAATAAGTTGGGAGATTGTGTTAGAAATTTTATGAGTAACATAGAATATGAATATATAGGAATGAATGAATGAATGAATGAATGAATGAATGAATGAATGAATGAATGAAGAAAACGTTGGTAAGAAAGTTTCTGGAAAGTAATCGAAGGAGGGACTTGAAAATTTTAGCTTATGTTGGAAAACAAGTCACTTTTCTATCCCTTAAAACAGTTGTCTATAGGCTAGAGTTTTGCCCTTTGAAATTTCCTATCATTAGAGATGTTTACATGTTTCCACTTTTAAAGTGACAGCTAAGCAGGGCTGCCTTTTTAAGTGCTGATGAAATCACCTCTAAACCCCTCCAGGATATCACACTCCACTTGACCTTTGTCCAAAAAAAAAGCATAAATCCTTTTGTTAGATATAATTTTAGCTAGTGATTTAAAGCTATGCAGGCAAACAATTCCTAATTGCTAATACACTCTTAAACAAATAATATGACCAACAATACTGTCTGATAAACTTGATGACATTGAGATTTTAAATGTCTACTTCCTCTACTTCCTTAAATGACCCTAGGCCATATCACAGAAATCGCATCAATGAAATTCACGAAAATCCAAGACTCCATTCTCCCCATCTGTCCTTAAAAGCCCCACTCAGCAGTTTGTGCTGTAGCACGATGCTGCAGCATCCCAGCACTTGAACTTGGGAATAGGCTTTCCAAGACTGCAGGCAGAGCCCTTACCGCATTCCTTCTGAACCTCATCTTGCCTCTCGGGGGATTTGCTTCTGCCATCTCGCCTATACACAATTACACTCTTCTTTTCCGATTGTCAACGCAACATTGATGAAATACGATCTGGATCTGCTTCTTGGGTGGTATTTAAAACCAGCAGCCAAAAATCTCTATCAAACAAAGCTACGGCTGCTTCCATTACCACCGCGGCAGAGCTGCAAAAAAAATCCACTATCCCTGATTAGTCAGCTGACAGATCCTTCCCTGCTGCTCATTGTAATTCAGAGTTAACACAGTCCCCTAACTACTTAGCCTGATTGAACCTTGTGGATTAGCTTGTGCTGGACTATTCAAGAAGATCAGGCGTGTCCTAAGAGTGGAGGAAGAGAGAAAAAAAAAACCACTATCCTCCTTAGGAACTGTCTAGATGGGACTGGCTTGCCTCTGCGTAGTTACATTTTTTAAGGTGGAATGCTAAGATTCTTTGTGAAGGTAGTACTCACTGATACCTTGTCCTCTTGTCCTCCCCTGGCTGAGACTTAAACTTCAATTCTGTATTGTTTTGCTATGTTCTATTCTGGATTTAAGCATTGAGAAAGGTTACAGTTTGTGAAATTGAATCCTGATAATAATCTAGAAAGAACAGAACATGCATGCAAACTTTTTAAGATGGAGAAGATTCTTTCTCAAATTAACCTTCCCCCAAAATAGCTAAAAGAGAGCATTTTGAATGTTCTTACCACAAAGAAACGATAAATGTTTAAATGTGATAGTCATATCTTTACACAATGTATATGTGTGTGAAAGCACCATGTTTTGCCCCATTAGTACATACTATTTTATTTTTGTTTTTGAGACTAGGTTTATCTTTGTATCCCTAGTTTGTCTTGGAACTTTCTGTATACGAGGATGGCCACAAACTCAGAGATCTGTCTGTCTCTGCTTCCATGGGCTAGTATTAAAGATGTCCACCACCAGACCTGGTCACAATTTTTTTAATATTTATTTTATTGTATTCATATATGTGAGCCTGAGTATAAACTTGAGTACCACCAGCATGCAGGAGCCCACAGAAGTTAGGAGAGGTCAAATCCACTGGATCTGGAGTTGGAGATGTTTGTGAGCTGCCATTTGAGTGCTGGGAACTGAACCTGCTCGGTGGGTTTTCTGAAAGAGCAGCCAGTGCTCTTAACTGCTGAACCATCTCTTCAGCCAGTTACATACAACTATTATGTGTCAGTCAGCAACAATTTCAATTGTCTTGTCTCATTAATTATGAAGCCTAACCTACCTACATTCATTTATCTGGGAAGGTCTTCAACTGAACTATGTAGTGGTCTTAATGAAAGCAACAGACTACATGGGGTTGTAAGTCGGTGGTAGGAGATATGCAGCTCTAGGGTCTATCTCTAGGAGCAGAAGAAAAATGGCAAGTGTTAACATAATAGACCACAAACAGCCCATGTTACACAATGGTTACTTTTACCAGAAGTTCTTAGGGAATGAGAAAATTTACTTCAGGAGATCAGATTCAATATCACATTTTTAAAAAATAGATTTAGATTTTTCTTCATATATATGTTCTGATCACAGTTCAATATTCATCTTCATCTCATTGATAGTCATTGCTACTTCAAACATGTCCTGTAGCCAGCCAGTGATGGTTGAGATATAATTAACGTGTATGATACCAGCACCCATGCCAGATGGTTCATAACCACTTACTCCAGTCCCAAGGGATCCAACATCTTCTTTTGAGCTCCTTGAACAGCACTCATATATGCATATAGCCATATATAAACATACATACATACATACATACATACATACATACATACATACATAATTGAAAATAAAATAAATATTTTAAAAGAAATAAGATAAAAAATATTAAAAAGAAACATCTAACCAACTATATTAGTAAGAGTTCTCTAGAGTCACAGAACGTATAAAATGTCTCTCTATATCGAGGGAATTTATCGTGATGACTTATAGTCTGTAGTCCAACTAACCCAACAATGACCAGCTGTGGATGGGAAGTCCAAGGATCTAGTAGCTGCTGAGTCTCACAAGGCTACTTGTTTCAGCTGGCCTTTTGGAGAAGTAGGTTCCAACAGATGCTGGCAAGTAAGTGCAAACAAGCGAAGAAGAGTGAATCTTCCTTCTTCCAATGTCCTTATGTAGGTCTCCAGCAGAAGGTGTGGCCCAGATTAAAAGGTATGTACCACCATGCCTGGATCTGGGACTTGATTTTTCCCAGGCTGACCTTGAACTCAGACATCTCCTTGCCTTAGACTCCTGGGATTAAAGGCATGTACCACCTTGCCTGAGCCTAAGCTTTTCATGGCCACTATGCCTCAAGATCTCCATGCCAAGATCCAGGTCAGAAACTTGTGTCTTTCAGCCTCAAGATCTGGATCACAGGTGAGCCCTCCAATTCTGGATTATAGTTCATTCCACATACAGTCAAGTTGACAGCCAGGAATAGCCATTACACCAACTATATCTACAGAAATTTTTTCTTTCTTTTTATATGACTGTGGTGGTTTGCAGGAGTATGTTCTCCCATAAGCTCATGTATTTGGACAGTTGGTCTTCAGTTGGTGGCATTGTTTGGGGAGATTTAGTAAGTACAGCCTTGTGGGAGGAAGTATGTCACAGGAGGCAAGCTTTGAGAATTTCAACATTCTCATCACTTCCAAATGCTCTCTCTTCTTGCTTGCAGTTCAAGAGGTGAGTTCTCAGCATCCATTACCTGCCACCATGCTTGCCTCTCTCTCAGGGTTCCCTGTCATAGTGGGCTCTTACCCATCTGGAACCACAACCCCAAATAAACTTTCTTCTATAAATTGTTTCGGTCAAAGGGTTTTATCGCAGCAACAGAAAAGAATTAATGCAGTGAGTGTAAGAGTATGTGTTCACACACCAATGTTCATACGCAGAAGCCAGAAGAAGGTGCTGAGTGGACTGCCCTATCACTCTCTGCCTTGCTTGATTGAGACATATTCTACCGTAGACAGAAAAGCTAGGCTACCAGACAGCAAGACCTCCTGATTCTCCTGTCTCCACAGCATGTTACATGGGTTCTGGGGATTTGAACTCAGGTCCTCATGCTTGCATGACAAGTGCTCTTATATACTGAACCATCTCTCCAGCCTTGCATATTTTGTGTTTTAGAGACAGAGTCTCAATGTAGCCAATTACATGCCACAAACTCTTATACCCGAAATCTTTCTAAATTTGGTAATTTAAGAATAAAAAGACCCTGAGCTTGTAGATGTTTGCTGAAAATAGAAAGTACTTCCATTTCTGGGCACCAGCCGTAGGGCAACAAGAAGGAAGTTCTTACCCTCCACTGACCTCAAGTTCATAAGACAAGGGAACGAGCTTTTATTTCATTGTATCACATTGCTAAAACTCAATAGTATAAGGAGGGCGGATATATATTCACTCCAAAGAAATTTATAAAATTTTTAGTTGTGTATCTATAATCTATGCGAACAATTATAAAAGGAACAGGTAGAAAGGACACCAACTTAGAGTTCATGAAATTTCAATTTTTGTTTTCTTTCAAGACAGGTTTTCTCTGTGAAGCCCTGGCTATCCTCGACTTGATTTATAGACCAGGCTGGCCTTGAACTCACAGAGATCCACCTGCTTCTGCCTGTTAATTGCTGGGATTAAAGGTGTCTGCCACTATGCCTGGCTGAAATATCAATTCTTGCTCGTTTTTTTAAGTTACTGTAACATAATCCTTTTTATATCTATTAATATAAGCATATATGAGATAATTTTGATGCCTGATAATAGTTCTTAATCAAGAAATAGAGGTATCAGTGCTACTTAATAAATATGAATGGTTTTGAACAGAAAAACATACTCACAAGGCTTTGCTATAGCTGTTGTTTGAGACAGGATCTCATATGGCCCAGACTGGCTTTAAATTCACTATGTAGTCAAATATGACCTTGATCTGCCTATTGTCCAGCCTCTGACTCCTGAGTACAAAGATTACAAGCATGCACCACCATGTCTGATTTATGTACTGCTGGAAATGGAACCCAGGCTTCTGTAAGTAAGCAATTCAACCACCAGAACTCCAGTCAGTGCTATTAGTTTCCTTTAGTAAATTGTTTGACTTCTACAGCATCTTCTTTTCACTCTGTGATGGTTAGTGATAAGTGACAACTTGACAAAATCTAAACTCCCTGGGTGATGGGCCTCTGGATGTGTCTGTGGCAGATTATTTTAATTGTGTCCACTGAGGTGGGAAGAGCCACTGTTGGGGGCACCATTCCTGAGGCAAGAAATCTTAGATTATGTGACAGTGGAGAAAGTGAGCTATGTGCTTCCATGTACACATTCATTTCCATTACACTGCTTTCCCCAGAAAGGATGATCACAACAACAGAAAAGAAAATTAAGATGCACTCTTTATAATTGAATATGTGTTATAAACAAATGATAGAAAACCACTACTAAATGGTCCCCAAATAAGGAAAAATTCATGATGAATATGAAACAGATGTCCTTATTCACTTTGTTATTATATCTGGCTCCACATGTTAGTATATTTTTATATTTATCAACAAATAATATAGCAAAAAAAGCAGTGACTTAGAATGTCAGTAACCTCAGTATTTGTGTCATGTCTTTGCTCCAGTGGGAGTGGCCTTAGTCAGTTATCTTTGTTTTCTAAAAGGTCCCATAATATGTATGCTTTCCTCTGAAAGCTGTACAGAACACTGCACAATCTTTGCTTAATTAGAAACTGAACCATCAGTTACTCATTCATTCCCACTAAGATTTAGATTTGGGGGAAAGTCTTTACTTAAGATCACAAAATATTCTTCCTACTTTCCCTTCACATATATCAATATCTATTGTCTCCTTTAACATAAAAATAATACATACTTTAAAAAGGCAAAATACATAGATGATATATGTATATATATGTATATATACATATATATACATACACACACATATATAAAATATTATATATATATATTAGCTACTATAAAGTGCGTGGTACTTACTGAGATTTTCTGGAGGGAAATTTTGAGTGAAGACCATGTATCCAGTCTTCGATCCAGAATAATAGTAAATCGGGAGTCAGATCCACTTTGCCTATAGGAGACAAAGAAATCACAGCTTTTATTAGTAACAAGCCTTATCTGTTATGTGTCTTCATTTATGATTAAGTAGTTCATAGATGATCTTTAACTGAAGACAAGTTTAGATTTGGAAGTGCTATCTTAGCCAGGAGTACTATTATACTTTAATCTCAGCATTCATTGAGGCTGAGGCTGGCTAATCTCTGTGAGATCGAGGCCAGCATGGTCTACAGAGTGAGTTTCAGGACAGCCAGAGTTATATAGTGAGACTTTTCTCATAATGAATAAAAAGACAATTGCTGTACTTAAAAATTATTTTAAAACTAGATTCCAGAATGAGGTTACTAGATTAAAAAAAGTTCAAGAGTGCTGGGCATAGTGGCAGTATACCTTTAACCCCAGCACTTGGGAGGCAGAGGCAGATGGATCTCTGAATTTCAGGCCAGCCTCATCTACAGAGTGAGTTCCAGGACAGCCAGGACTACACAGAAAAACTCTGTAAATATATATATATATATATATATATATATATATATATATAT
>NW_021620798.1:790582-827552 GCF_004785775.1 Grammomys surdaster
ATATATATATATATATGTATATATATGTATGTATACATATATATGTGTGTGTGTGTGTGAGTGTGAGTGAGTATATGTGTGAGTGTGTGTGTAAGTGGGCATTAGGTATCCTCCTCTGTCATTTTTCTACATTTTTCTACATATTCTTTTGAGATGAGGTCTTTTTCTTAAACTTGGAGCTCAAATTTTCTTAGCTAAGCTAGAAACCAAAAAGCTAGATTCTCATTGCTGCAATTACTGGTGTATGGGAGATCCCTGGTTTACTATATGGATGCTGGACTCTTATAAATGGTCCTACTACGTGGATGCTGGAATCTTACAAATGGTCCTACTGGTTGTGCTTGCATCATTACTGTTGAGAAATTCTTTCAGCTCCTCTAAAGGCTTCTACATGTTTCACTTTAACACACAGTAATGCCAACCGATTTTATTATCAAATTATCCTGCCCAGTAGCTCCCAACACTACTGCTATTAAAGTCTTTATATGTAATCTTTGGACGAAACGAAAAATGGCTTTCTTTACTCTTGGGTAGTAAAGGCATCCTTTTATATATGACTGTCACACTTTGTGAGGGCCAGCAGTTAAAAAGTGCTATATCTGTTTACATTCTTAGTATATCTATATATTTTCTCCTTAGTATATTTTACAGTATATTTTTATATTCATAATACAAGTAGCTGTCAGCATCCTCTTTTCTTATATTTATTTACTTTAGGTGAACTTATTATTCACTATAACAATAACTACATTAACAAGCAAGTTCCGTGTTTAACCTTCAAGTGGATATTTGATATAAAACAAAATTTTAGAATGTAGTGGAATACTACATACCTTGCAATAGATGTCAAGTAATTGAGTACTTTTGCAATTACTTCCTCTGGTATGCATCTGAAGTTACAGTTTTCTGGAAATGTAATGATCCAAGCATTGTCCCTTCCCCGACCACCTAAAATAAACCAAATCAACCAAATTAGCAATTTGTGTGACAAAACATAGTGAGTATTTTCATATCTAAACAGGATAACTAGAGGACTGTCTGGGGTAACTAAGAGTTTTATGAGAATTACAATTTCCATATAAACCAAAACAACAAGTAAAATCTTGCACAGTAGTTCCTAAAAAAGAAGAAAAAGAAAGAGAGAGGGGGGGAGGAGGGAGGGAGGGAGGGAGGGAGGGAGGGAGAGAGAGAGAGAGAGAGAGAGAGAGAGAGAGAGAAAGGAAGGAAAGAAAAGCAAAGAGGAAAAATGAATAAGAAAGTAAGAAGAAATTTTCATGTGATACACATAATAAATATGGCTGAAGAAACAGATAACCTGTCTGTCAAGCTGGACTTTCAAAGAAGATTACAGAACCAAATGAGAAACTGACAGTGGAAAACTTCAAAAAGCTGAACACAAGAAGTCAAGGGAAGCAGGAAAGGAAATATATACAGAATAAATGATCTAAATGTTAGAATTAAAAATTCAAAAAGCAGGGCTGAAGCAATGGCTTAGATAGCAAAGTACTTTCCATAAAAGCATGAAGTATGGAGACAGAACATCCAGAATCCAAATAAATATAGGAGCATGTGCTAGAGCCAGGAAAGTGGAGAAAGGCAGAAATCTACTCTATCCTACTGCCTAATATTAAGCAAACTAGACTTCAGAACCAGGAATATGACTAGATATACAAAAAAGATTTCAGGAGATCTGGGTATACTGGTGCATGCCTTTAATCCCAGTACTTGGGAGGCAGAAGCTGGCAGATGTCTGAGTTTGAGGCCAGCCTGTTCTTCATAGTGAGTTCCAGGACCGGCAGAGGTGCACAGTGAGACCCTGTCTCAGAAAGGACCAAAAAAGGGGGTGGGGTGGGGAGAAAGAAAAAATTCAAGGGCTGGAGAAATGGCTCAGCAGTTAAAAGCACTTAATGTTCTTGCAGAGGACCCAGATTGAAATCCTAGCACCCACGTGATAGGTCACAACCATCTATACCTCCTGTTACAGGGGATTTAATATCCTCTTCTTCCCTCCACAGGTACCAAGTATGCACATGGTGAACATACATACACACAGACAAAACATCCATACATAAAAGTAGGTCTAAAATAATTTTTTTTGTCAAAGTACATTTGAGGGAATGGGGAGCTGGTTTCACAGGTGACAGAGCTCTGGCAGAGAGACTGACCAAGTTCAGTTCCCAGCACTAGTGTCACGTGGCTCACAAGCACCTGAAACTTCAGGTCCAGGGGTTCCTACACCCTCTTCTGGCCTCTGCAGGCACCTGCACTCATGTGCACAAACAAACATAATTTCTTAAAAGTAAAATAAGTACTTTTCAAGTTCATTAGATAATGTTGAAGTTGCCAACCTAACTTGTGTACCTAATACTAGAGCTACAAAACTTCTGTAGTAAAAGTGATGGTAGAGAGAACTTGCCTCACCCAAAACAGTCCTTTCTCTCTCTCTCTCTCTCTCTCTCTCTCTCTCTCTCTCTCTCTCTCCACAAGGGCCAATTATCACTGACTGACTAATCTACTAAATTTGAATCTATTAAGTTAATTACCACTGAGCACTTACATGTATTGTATAATCTTTAAATTCTAAATTGGGAGGTAGGGACATTAATCATGTTTGTCCATTAGAAAATTTTTCATCAAAAGAAAGTGTCACCAGAAACATTTAAAAAAAAAAAAACTACCGCGAAAATGCTGAAGCCAAAGGGTAAGAAGGGTGTGGATGGAGACAGCCTGCCCTGAAGATGGTTCTATTCAGACCACAATTTACATAACACAGAGGACTGGAAGTGTAGCTCAGTAGTGGAATACTGAAGTAAAGCAAAAGTACTTGAAACATGAGAAATCAACCAGCAGCTGGGAAACACTAGCAATCTTGAAAGCAAAACGCTCAGCTAACTTTACTATGACAGAATAGGAATTTCCTATATCTGTTGGTGATATATTCCACCCATAAACTACGAAATCCGGGGTGTGTGTGTGTGTGTGTGTGTGTGTGTGTGTGTGTGTGTGTGTGCATGTGTCTGCCTGCCTGCCTGCCTGTCCGTCTGTGTCCCAGGGCACTTTGGGATTCCATACAGTATCAGAGTTAATCTGTCTTCCCCTGCTTTATGCCTTGGGGGTCATCTCACTTGCATCACTCTTTCCTTTTCTTTCTTTGTTTCTTTTTTTCAGTACTGGGTACGAGCTGAACCCAGTCTCAGCTCCAACATCACCCTATTCTTATGCTTTACGTCAGGGCACCATTATTAAGAAAAAGGATTAGGACCTGGAGAGAAGACAGCACAGCATTAAAAGAGCACTGTCAGCTCTCGTAGAAGATCCTAGGCTGCTTTTCAGTACCAGTATGGCAGGTACCTACATTCTAGGAGCACCAGAAACATGGAAAATCACATACATAAGATGGAAAATCATCTGCAGGTCCAGTTCCAGGGGATCTGATGCCTTCCTGAGCAGGCACCTCATGCATATGGCATACAGACATATATGTAGAGCAAAACACCCATACACATAAAAATAGTAAGTATAAAAAGAAAAAGGGGTGGGTATGGTGGAATAAAACTTTAATTCCAGCACTTGGGAGGCAGAGACAGATGGTTCTCCGTGAGACTGAGACCAACCTTGTTTGCAGAGCAAGTTCCAGACCTGCCGTGGTGACATAATGAAACTATTTATGAATAAACAAAAAAAAATCTAGCCAACATCCTTCTAAGATACGTATGTTCTCCCTCACACACATTGTGGGTGTCTAAAGACAAATGCACAAGAGTATTAAGGTTGCTCTTAATTACATATTAAAACTGTCAAAAAGTACTTAATTTTTCTTAGTGTCTTCTTGCTTAGTAACTAGATCCACAATATATAAATGATTATTAAAACATTTTATAAACTAATGTATGTGTGTTTATATATGTGTATATATGGATATGGATAGCAAGCTATTTATATAAGTCTCAAATGAACTCTGCTGACCACTTTATACATTTATCTGCCCTTAAGTACATGATAAAGGTTGCTTACCAGACAGGAAGGCAATGTCTTGCATTAGGAAATGATTGATGTCCTTTAACTGGAGGAGCAGCCCAGTTTCTGTAATAAACAAGAGAAGAAACAACATCAATGTCAAAAGTGTAGCTAGAACCATACAGAGATCCTCACTCTGCCCAAAAGAATTCTGGAGCCCTTAACAGATCTGTGTGTATAGACACCTCAAGCACAGTCTTCTCTTTCTGTCCTCACCTAGAGGGGGAATTAGTCATGCTTTTTATGACATCACTGGGTATATAGAACGAATGACCCACTTTTCAAAACCTATGTCTAAAACAAACAAACTAACAAAACCTACTCTCACTCATCATAAAACTAAGAACAAGGTAGGAAGAGCCCCAGTTTCTTTGAAGAGTAGTCACACACACAGTAGCATATTGTCTTCCACTTCTCATGGTGATTTTCATTTCACGGAACTTTGTCAGCAATTAATTACAAAGCACATTGAGGGTTTTTATAAAAATCTTGTTGGGTTCTTAAAACATCCCACGGTAGATATTATTATCCCTAAGTTAGTAAGATTTGTGGTACAATGGCTCATCACATGTTTCTGAATTAGACAGACCTGGACTCAAATCCAGTTTACTGCACTTAGTAGCTGTAGAAACATGGACATACACGTCACATAGAATCATTGAGGCTCAGTTTCCTCATCTGTAACCTGGACATCGTAAGACCTACCTAATGCTATTGTAATGTGAAACAGCTCACATACAGGAACAACCTAATGAACAGTGGTATTTTAAGTCACTATCCTTGCATTATTTCATGTTTTAGTTGCCCTAGATCTTAAATGATAGCTTGCAAGGTTCAAATCTACCAAACACTACAGGGATCAAAACTAAAAAGTCCATTATCTGCCTCTAGTCCATGAGCAAGTATAACTTTTTAAAAGAAAATAGGTCATTGAACTAGGGTATTTTGGACTGCTGTTTTAATGCCTGTGGTTTTACATCTCTTATTGAAGCCATATTTTGCACTTGTTCTCTGATACAAAGTACCTTCAAAGCCCTCCTATTTGGTGGTGTCAGGCTGATGACACATTCTTCCTAGTGCTCCTGAAATTGTCTTCTATAGATGTGCTTTATCAGGAACAAACCTTCTCGAAAATATTAAGACACAGCTGCAGAATATCATATTTACTCACTTAGAAACGTAGAGTAGTTAACTGGTTCATTTATTTTCATAAATACAACTCACTACAGATATAATTAGAAGCTCACAAAATGGTATGACAACCTGAGTTTGGTCTCTGTTCCCTGTAAGTTGCAAGTTCTTTTCTGACACATGAACCACACACAAAGTAAACACAAAAACATGTGGTCAGAACATAAAAATTAATTCTTAAAATTGTCTTATAATTAACATATATATGTATATATACATATAGATTTGCATATGTTTAGATTCCTGGTATATCCCAAACCAAAGCATACACATTAGCATATGAAATCATTTCTTTAACACTATGGTGCCTCAAATATAAAACATTGTTTATAACAGTCAAAAGTGTGTCACACATTGACATTTTTAGAGACAGAGATATGATAGAAGGATCACAGAAAAAAAAAGACTAGACTTTTCTCTGTTCTCATATGCTTCCAAAAGTAGTAATAGCCTAGGGTTTAAATAAAAGAGTACTAGAAGCAGGTGTGATGACACATGCCCATTATCCCAGCACATGGGAGGTAGAGGCAGGTGGGTCTCTGAGTTCAAAGCCAGCCTGGTCAGTGCTGCATAGAGATACCTTGTCTTAAAACAAACATTAGAACATAGAGACATCCCTATTTGAAAAAAAATGATTTCTCTACTTATTTGAATAGCAAGAACATTTATTAAAATAAATTGATAAATATTATGTCAGACAGCAAACTGGAAATAATACATTGCAGGCTAATTATTCCTGTATCATTCAGAATCTTGCAGAACTATAAAAATTATCACTCCATAATTCAGACATCCGTGTGCATAAAGCAGAAGACTGTGGACTGACAATAAGAAGAGCAAGGTTTCATTTGCTCTCTCTGCACAGAGTTGCTCTGGAATTACTCAGGTACCTTTCCCCTCATTAATACAGCAGAGACTTTCTAAGGTACCTACATTCTAGGAGTGCTGACACCATAAAAAAATCACATATTTAGGGAAAATATACTTTTGATTTTTTGAGACATGAAATGCCTCCTACAACCATCTCACTAAAATAACATTGCCACACTAATGACAAGGGATGAAAGGGGGGTTAAAAGAGATGCTACCTCTTTAATAAATAGATTCCTAGAATAACAATGAACTAAAGAGAGAGGAAACTAACAAAGAAAGGCAACAGAAGACAGATGGCTAACACTGAGCATCCACAGAGAACAAGGTGAGACTGTTGCTGAAAACAAGGAAGCGGAGAACACTAGATTCTTAGCTTCAGAGAAAGCAATCAGGGTGAGTTGCAGCCTGTTTTGACTCTGAAGCTCTTTCATTTCCACATGAATTTCCTCCTGTGATATGAAAGTGAAAATGAGTATGATTCATATTTCTCTTGCAGACTCCTTAAACTCTATAGTTTCAACGTCTAAGAAATAAAAAGGTTGATGATGCAGTTCAGTTGGTAGCATGCTTGCAGCCCAAGGATCCATCCCCAGCAACACATAAACCATGAATCTTGGCATATATTTGTAATCCCACCCAGCACTCAGGTGGAAGATGTAAGAGGACAGAAAAAATTTGAGGTCATACTTGAGTACATCAAGTTGGAGGTTACCCTTGGCTGCATGAGACCTTGGTTCAAAAAAGAAAAAAAATTAGAATCTTGATCACAATGGTAGACCAAAGTCACATCATCTTCCTTGCTGAACAAAGATACCTTTGACAGGAAGCTGGCCAAGCTGCTCCATTACAGATAAATAAAAGATACACATTGTCCTTCCTTGAACTATAAGGCAATCCCCAAAAGGCCTGGTTGGGAGCTAGAGAAGTAGCTCAGTGGTTAAGCATGTAGTGCTCTGGCAAATGACTTTAAGTTTGGTTTCCAGCTCTTGACTGCCTGTAACTTCAGCTCCAAGGGATCCAAGCCTCTGAGACCTTGTGGGCATTGCTCTGGCATGTACATGCATGCACAGAGATACATATAATGAAAAATAGGAAATCTTCTCTGCTGAAAAGCCTTATACACACAATCAAAGACAAACTAAAAACAAAAGGTGAGAAAATCTCTTGCTGTTCACTCACATATTATAAGAAGCATTAGGCTCTTAGTCTTTTATTTTTTTAACATGCATGAGTGTTTTACCTACACATATGTGCACCATATGCACATAGTACCTGCAGAAGCCAGAAGAGGGCATCTGATCCTGTGTAACTGGAGTTATAGGTGGTTGTGAACTACTATATGGGTACTAGGAAGTAAACCAAGTCCTCTGCAAGAGCAGCAAGAGTTCTTAACCACTGAGCCACTTCTCCAACCCCTATTTCTTGATCATAAAGTTGAAAACAATCACTAATTGTTTTATCTCAAATGAGGAAATAAGGTTAGAATTCAACTTTTTTTATGCTACAAGGTACAGAAATGAGTATATTTGGAACTACATAGAAAAGGAGGATACATCCATTTAATCAGATGCTGTTTTCATTGTGTCACTTGCAGAAACTCAAATTGTGCATCTCCTTGTTACATGGTAGGTGTTATTCCTCATAAAGATATATTTCATAGTCATTCTAATTTAAGATGGGCTCTTCTGTAGCCTAGGCTAGTCTCAAACTCACTATGTAACCCAGGCTGGCCTTAAATATATTATCTTCTTGTCCCTACCTCCCAAACCTCCCAAATGTTGAAATGTTAGGACTGTGCAACCTCAGGGGGCTCTCTCTCTCTCTCTCTCTCTCTCTCTCTCTCTCTCTCTCTCTCTCTTTCTCTCTCTCTCTCGTGTGGAGGGAGGCATTGATGTTCTTATTTTTGTTTTTCAAGACAGGATTTCTCTGTGTAGCCACGGCTATCTTGGCACTCACTCTGCAGATGAGGCTAGCCTTGATTGAACTCAGAGATCTGCCTGCCTCTGCCTCCCAACTGCTGGAATTAGAGGTGTGTGTTGCCTCCCCTAACTTTTTTCTGTGTTTTAAAGTAAACATAGATTGAGAATTACTATGGGCCAAAATACCATCCTACGCCATTTTGAACAGATGTTCTAGAAAAAAGTAAAGAATCAAATTTATGAAACTTTTAAGATTACACATATTACATATTTCCTAACAAATATGCATAACTGCTTATGTACTGGCTATGTGTACAATGCGCCCTTAGCTATCTGATCAAGAATGCTTGTGGTTGTTTGATTGTCTGTTTGGGTGTTTCCCCTCGAGGACAAAAGGTCAACAGAAAGAGTATTATGCAGAGGTACTTTGTTCAAGATAGTAGAACTATATCTACAGGCAACATGGCTGCCTTTCATGGTAGAGAAACCAGTCACATAATCTTATTATTTGCAGTTTTCAAAGACAAAACACCTCTGTGTTGAATTGCTACAGAGGACACTCAAGCATGTATCCGGACTAGAATCAATGCTCTTGGGGGTCTTATTTCTGAATGTGTGTCTCGGTAATAGGAGTATAGATTGCCATTCCAGAGATTTTAGTTCTACCGAGTTCAGTAATGGCTCCTATAGAGAAAATGATCATTTTTTTAAAGTAAGTAATTGGTATGTACAAGCTTTCTCATTTTATAAAAAGCATTTTTATTTCAGATCCCAAGATTTAATAGCCATAATTTCCAGCCCTGGGGCTTTTATTTTATATTGACACTCTTTTGCGTCCATTTGTGCTCCATCTGGGAATCCTGTTCATATATGATTGAAGAAATCTGGTTCTGAATCTACTGAACACACATGTCACTTAGCCCACATCAAAGGGTCATGACAAATAAACATCTTTAAAAAGAAAATGCTTTCATTCTCATGATTTCCTAAAAAATAAACTGACAGCAAAAGCAAAGCACATATACAAACAGAATAGAAAATGTCAGCCAGGAAGATTATAGCAACCAACCCACTGCCACCTAGGAACCAAATAGAATAAATGGGATAAATGGTTAATGACACTATCATCTTGAAGCTCCAGGCACTGCACAAGGTGTTTAAATTAACTTTTCTGGTCTTCAAAACAAACCTCCAAAGTTGCTATTAAAAGCCTCCTCTTTTCATTATTGTTATTAATTTTTTTATGTTTATATTTTTCTGTATGTATGTCTATATACCTCAAATATGCCTGGTGTACATGAAGGCCCGAAGAGGGCATCAGATCACCTGAGACTACAATTACAAATGGTTGTGAAGTACCATTTGAGGGCTGGGAATTGAACCCAGGTCCTCTGGAAGAACAGCCAGTCCTCTTAACCACTAAGCCATCTCTCCAGTGCCTAAAGCCTGGTTTTAAGATAAAGAAACGAGTTGAAGGAAATGAGCAGGCATATGCACATTCAATCAAAAATCTCCTATTAAAGAACCACAAGATGCAGTCACTGTCTCAATCTGAAGCAGAATCTAGCATAGATTCAGAAAAAGCTGTAGAATATCAGCTACCCTTCAGATAGAGCATGTGACATATATACTAAGAAAAACACAGTCAAATAGCTCTCATGAAATTACTAACTAGATACAACTTGACAGCCTCCATTCTTCCCAAACCACAGCAAGGACATTTATAAATATTTTTTTGTTTTTGCAGTCTGAAATTCTTTTATTCGATATTTATTTTTATTTCATGCATATTTGTGTATCTGAGTATATGTATGTGCACCACATGCATACAAAAGCCCACAGAGGTCAGAAGTGGCGTCAGATTCCCTGGGCCTAGAGCTAAAAATGGCTGTGAGCCCTCTGACATGGTACTCTGTAAGAGCAGCCAGGGCTCTTAACCACTAAGCAGTCTCCCTAGCCACTGTAGTCTGAACCTAAACAGCACTGCTTCCTTTTACCAATCACCTCTCTGAAAGTTTCCTATGGCTAGTGTTGTGAATCCCAGGTTTTTATATAAGATGGATGAGTTTCTACACAGGTAATTTTTTCCTTTCAGTCTGAAAGAAAGATATGCCATAGCACCTGTAAACAGCAATGACATAGGACATTCAAATGATGGATATGCTCCCTGGAAAATGTTATGATTCAGAAGGGAGAACCAATAAAAGGGCAATTCTGAAATCATCAGAAAATAAATTCTTACTAGGCTACAGTAGAATAATGTACTATATTGTTCTTCAGTAAAAGGTATAGTGTGAAAACCTCACATATTTTTCTACCAAGATTCATGCTAAATCCTTCTTTTGCTAACATATATTGGAGCCTCTTTCTAATCTATTGCAATTCAGCAAACATCTAGTGAATTTCTCTTTGGCTCCACTCTGCATGGGAACATATAGCTCCTTACTTTACTAAAAAAAAGAGTAACAAAAAAGTATGTTCTTATAATCACAGCAAATAGAAGGCTGAGGCCAGAGAATCCTAAGTTCAAAGCCAGCCTTAGTTACAAAGAGAGACTTTGCCTTTAAAAATAAAATATGTACTTCTCCATTGCTGATCAGAATGTAAACTAGAACAAGCACTATGGAAATCAATATGGTGGTTCCTCAGGAAACTGAGAATCAATCTACCTCAAGACCCAGCTACACTACTCCTAAGGCACTCAAAGGATACTCCATCATATCACAAGGACACCTGCTCAACTATGTTCATAGCAGCTTGAATCATAATAGCCAGAAACTGAAAATAACCTAGATGTCCCTCAAATAAAGAATGGATAAAGAAAATCTGATACATTCGCACATATTACTCAGATATTAAAAACAAAATATCATGAAATTGGCAAGCAAATGGATGGAACTAGAAAATATCCTGAGTCAGGTGACTCAGCCCCAGAAAGACAAACATGGTATGTACTCACTTATACATGGATATTAGCTGTAAATTAAAGGATAACCAAGCTACAATCTATAGACACAGAGAGGTAAGGTAACAAGGAGGGCTCAAGGGGGAGCACATGGATTTCCCTGGGAAGGAGAAATGGAATGGATTTCTCATGCCAACTTGAGGCAGGTGAACAGAAAGGACCAGACGGGTGGAGAGGGGGGAGAAAATAATGGGAGAAATAACTGAAATTGGGAGAAATTATGGAATTGGCGTGCATTTTGGGGTAGGAATCTAGTGCAATGGAAGCTGCCTGGAATCTAGAACACAAAACACCCATCTTCTATGAGCATGAAAGGTGGGACTGGAACAACAACCCAGCCATAAAACCTTCCACCTACAGTCTGTCCTTCCTATAAGACTTGCTGAGGCAATGGTGGTGCAGAACTTGTGGGAGGGGCCAACCTATAACTGATCTAATTTATGCCCACAAGAGCCCACCCCGTGGCACTACATGGATGGCCAGGAACCAGAGGCTGGACAGCCCAGAGACCCAGGATAGGACCAAATATGACTGGCACTAAAGAAAAAGATGAAAAGAGAAAAAGAGGAAAGAAAATTAAGTCAACAAAATGATTCCTCATGATACTCTGCTGTACTCAGATCCATGCAGATAAGTATGGGGGCTGGGAAGGGATGTGTGTAGGTGTCCCTGGAAGCCAGAAAAGGATGTTAGGATCCTCTGGAGCTAGAGTCACAGGTAGTTACGGGCTCAGATGTGGGTGAGGGAAGTTGAACTCAGGTCCTCTAGAAGAGCAGTAAGGACTGTCAACCACTGAACCATCTCTCTAGCACTAAACAGTATTTTTTAAAATCTGGCATTAACCAGTATCTATATATAAAATATTATCATATAGATGTGTGCTAGGGTTGGATTTGGCTTTGACCACATTACTTTACATTTATCACAAAACATGAATTATGAAAGACAAAATTATTTCAGAAATCACTACAAGAAAGTATGAAGTAGAGTTAAAGAAATCCAAATTAAGAATCAATATTGGTTACATAATATAAACAATATAAATAGGAAGGAAATCATTAAATGTGACAACTAAAGGATCAAAGAAATTCTGAGCTGGCCTTCAAGCTAATCAATCAGCTTCTAACTGGATGCACCCCTTTAATTTCAGCCATATTTGAGAGGAGGAGACAAGCTGAAGGAAGACTGTCACACATCTGGGGCCATTCTGGGCTACAATGAGTTCCAGGCCAGCCTGAGATACTGAGAGCTTGTCTTTAAAGAAATGGAAATAAAAATTCATGCATCATATCAAAACAAATGTACATGCTATGTAACTGCCATAACTGTACCAACATTCCAAGATATACACAACATATAATTAGAAAATACTTCCAAATTAGGGAAGGAGGGATACAAGACCTTCAGATACTCAGCCTTTATTTGTGTTTTGAAGGAATGAATCAGGGATTAAGTAGCGAGAAGGCTAGGCTGACTCCATACCATAACAGGCTTCAAATCGGCAGTTTAGGAGATGAGGCCTAAATCTCTGTTTCCAAGAACTGGGTAACTCTAGGCAAGTCCAGACCTCAGACTCTGCCCAGCCACCTGGCCTGAGGCAAGGACAATGGGTCAGCAGCAGTTTCCAGATTTCCTCAGCAACAGTTTCCAGCCCCCAGCCCCCAGCCCCCAGCCCCCAGCCCCCAGTAATGGAAAGTCCCCAGTGTTAGAGCAAGATAAAGGACACCTACACTGGAATCCCCTAATGTGCTTTAAATCAGTCCTGCGAGCTCACTTGGTTGTCTCTCTATCTTGATAATGGGAGACCCTAGCATGCTGGACTTCTACAGAATAAAACACTCTTTGAGTTTACACACTATTTGAGTCTGGAATGGAGAATCATGGACCCTTACATTAGAATCCTAGAGAAAATTGAGGAATAGAAGGAACAAATCAGGCAATAGAAGAATGGGCTGCATCCATCTTTCAACACAATTTTGTTGTTGTTTCATGTATCCATCAGGCACTCTAATACATCATGTGTTCAAAGATGAAAACCAGATCCAACTACAGAAGTCAGTTAGGCATCAGCCCAGATTGAGGACTTCAGGTGCCTCTTTATCTAGAAGTAAGAGGCAATTCGTGTCCAGAGTGATGAATGTTACAGTTGTACTGATTGTAGAGTGAGCATGGAGTAAAAAGACATCCAGAACTAAACTGATAAAGCAATCACACAGAAGAAATGAAAAAGAAGTGGGGTTTCTAGCCTAGTCCTTGAGGACTACCGTCTTGAGACGGTCCTTTAAACAGCTCAGACTGCAAGAGGATTTGAAGGTGGTCCAGCCAGCTTTCAGATCAGTCCTGGGCCAGACACATTTGCATGGGCTGCAAGTGAAAAGGTAGTCCCCAGCACTGATCTTCTCATTTATGTGTGTGTGCATCTAGTGCAGTGACATGCAAAACTGAAGCACTGTGATTCAAATGAGAGGTCCTTAAAACCTAAATGAGGGCAAAACCTGAGCTGCCACCCAGCTTTTCATATTCCTCCAGTTCTCAAGCTCTTTTGCAACTTGATCAAAATACAGATGACAAAAACTCTGCTAAATGAAAAATCTATGTTAAAGAAGCTTTTTTTTTTTTCAAAAATGTGTTTGCATCATCTTCAAAATGATTGTCAGGGAAAAGCTACTTTTTATTGAAAGAAATGTTTTCTGTGGGTAATTCTGAAAGCATGCCTTAAAAACAAACAAGTTGGACACAGTGACTCCTATTTCAGAACTCTTGAAGGCTGAGGAGGGAGAATTTACAGAAGATCAAGGCTAGTATGCACTCTAAAGTGATTTCTAGGTCAGCCTGGGCTAGACTGAGACCCTACCCCCTCCCACAAAAGCAAAGCAAAACAAAAGTACTAAGGAAGGAAAACAGAAGTATGTATTCACTTATTTTTATTTTTTTTTTAATTAGACAGTGTCTCTGCATAGCCCTGGCTGTCCTGGAACTCACTATGTAGACCATGCTGACCTCAGATTCATAGAGATCCACCCACTTTTGTGACAGGGAAGCTTAAGGGTTCTTGGGAAAGTCAGTTGGATGTTGTTTTGCTGGGGCAAACACGTGAAGGAGTGTTTCCTTAAAGTGGACACAGGTGTGAAAGGCTCAGACAGACTCCTGAAGGAAAGTTTAGCTGAAGCAGACACAGGAGAGAGGATGTTCTGCTAAAGCAAGCACATGAAAGGACATGTGATGAAGGATTCTTTGCTTGCAAAATGCATGTATTGGTCTGCCTTACACTGCTTAGTTGAGCTGCATGTGTTGGAACTCCATAGAAAGAAATGCGCCAAAAAACTTCTGGTGTCGTGCTACAGTTTTGATTCTTGAGTGCTAGGATTAAACATATGTGCCTTGTTTGCAGGTTTGTACGCAACAATGAATTCCTTTACCTGTTGAACCATCTTGTTGGTACTAAATGGTTTTTCTTTTCATTCTCAGTGTATATTCCTAAAGAATAGTCTGCAACATGATATATGAAATTGTGTGCAAGTAGGAGAAATCTGACATCATAAAGTTGTCCTCTGATTTCCATCAGCATATGCCCTCATGACCACACATATACAATAATAACCTTTTAAATTATTTCATGTATATTAATGTTTTGCTTGCATGTATGTCTGTGAACCATGTGCACGATATGCCTAGTGTTGGTGGAAGCCAGAAGAGGCCATCAGATCACCCAGAAGTAAAGTTATAGCCCACTGTGAGCAGTCATGTGGGTGCTGGAAATTGAACATAGTTCCTCTGAAAGAGCAAGTACCCTTAACCACACTGACCAATCTTTTTAGCCCAGTCACTGCTTTTATTTTTTTTAACTCATCTGAATCATTATTGTCAGTACGCACAGTGCAAATGAGCCCAGACATGCTTGAGCATGAATTTAAAGATGTAATGCTAATCACAAACATAATGGTCACAGCCGCCAACTGAATGATCTACACATACTAAGTATTCGCATTCACCTCTTTTAAAATTTTTATTATAACATCTGATCTTTTGAGGACAGCTATTTAAAACACAAGCTATAAAAGTATACAAGATGGCCCACTAAAGTCAGAACCCAGAGTATTAGTGTAGCCATGTAACTAAATGCCAGCTCTTGTACTCCGTAGCTATTCATTGCTTATTGGGTTTAGAAAATCTAATTTTGAAATGCACAGTATCTGCAACAGCAAATCCAATTAAACTGGTTTCCTTTGGTTTATAATGCGTGTGAGATAACACATAATATCTGTTAGTGGTCCTTCCAAGGTCACAACAAAGGAAGCCAAACTGACCCTCTTTTGTAAACAGTGCAAAACGACAAATCAAAAGATGGGACTTGCAAATGCAAATTCAAGAATGCCCTAGCAGATGCACAGTCCCTCTAAGTGGCATCAAGCAAGCTAAGAATAACTATACCTCATCACACTGGTTCATTTTTTAATAGAGAATTTTTTTAAAATAACTCTAAGGTTTTCCTTGTCAACACACTGGATACTCAATAGCTTGTGGCAGCTAATTAACCAACTGGCACAAGACTGCAAATGAAGACTCTAAGGAGGAGAAAGCTTGCAGTACTCCTGACTAGTAAACACAGGAGCTGATGCTGACCTAACTGAAATATATTTTGAAGGGGCAGGCAGCTCAATGTCTATCAGACTCTCCAGCCACAAAGATATCAAAACTTATATTCTAGCAGCATGCAAACTTTCTTGTTCACCTAGAAACTTTACAAGGAATCATCAACTTATTAAAAATGAACTCTGAGCCAGAACAAATGGCACAAACTTGGGGTCCCAGCATTCAGAGAGGATAACAGAAGGATCCTGAGTTTGAGACTCTTCCTCAAAAACAAAAACAAAAATAAGGAAAACAGTATATAAGGTCCATGTTACTTTACATATCAGGCATAGATAGCTTAATGGTAGACCACATGTTTGGCAGTCCCTGGGCTCTGAGCCTACTGCTCAGCACACAATAAATAAGAGAAATTGATGACCATGAAAAAAAATTACAGAAAAATATTTACAGTTTGGGCCACAAAATAAGTTTCAGGCCAGCCTATACAATAGTTAGTATAAGATCACGTTCCAAATAAGTAAACAATTGACCTATAGAGTCTGAGCAATCCCTAGCAAATCCTAACTAGATTTTTATTCTCAAATTGACAAGCTAATGACAAAAAATAAAATTCTGAAGATTAGCAAAGACCTAGAAGAGCCAAAATAATTCTTTTATTACTATTATTTTTATTTATTTTGAGTGGAGCTGGAGATGGCTTAACAGTTAAGAGCACTGCCTGTGGCCAGACATGGTGGCACCTTTAATCCCAGCAGAGACAGAAGCAGGCAAATCTCAGGAAGTTCCAGGGTAGCCTATGACTCCAGGTTCAGGGATTCAGTAAAACAAGGTGGAGAGCTACTGGGGATGATATCCATAATCAACATCCGGCTTCGGTACACACATGTGCATATGCAAATATGCAAACACACAAAGTTCATATGCATTAATAAAGGAAGACTTCCCACATTATTTATTTATATTTTTCAGATAGTTCTGCAGATTTGAGTTACAATGTTCCTTAGCTTACAGCACATCAAAATGAACAGTGGAGGATGCAGCCTAGAACCAGAGACAGTAAAAGACAGTAGAAAAGACTGACCACAGAAAGAAATGACAGCTAACAGAAAAGGGATATATGAAGAGATTAGACAAAACAGACATTACAAATTAAAAGGCAGAGAGATCTGTGCCTGTTTGCCATAGAGACAAAGAGCCTCCACTCTGAGCCCTGTATATATATCAGATTAACGTAATTGATGCTGTCTTAAGGACAGTCTTGAGTCATCAGGAAAGGATGCAATTATTTCCAGGTTCAGGAGTCCAGAAGATAAGTAAACTTTTTGAAAACTTTTCCATCCAAACTGGTTAAAAGTTTGAGAAGCAAAATAAACCAGGCACTACAGGTGGTGATGCTCAGGTTCCCAGAGAAGTTTGGCATGGAAAATAGTCAATATAATGAGGTTGATAGGTCAGGATGTCATTCAGTTGGTTAGGTACTTGCCCGGTATGAATGAAACCCTGGATGTGATCCATAGAACCCCATTAAAAACATCTGGAACAGTGGCTTACACATGTAATCCCAGCACTGAGGAGGTGGAGGTAAGAGGATCATGAGTTCAGGGCCATCCCCAAACTACATAAGAGTTTGTCAGGGCAGCCTCAGCTAAATGAAACTTTGTTTCAAAATAGAAAAGGTTTAACCCCATTAAAGATCCATTATCGTTTGAATACATTTTACAACATTGTGCAATGTATGCAAATCAATGTTGTCATTTATACTTTATTTGAACTAAAACTTGATGCCACATTGCAGTTGAAAGCAAATATGTGTACAGATAGGTTTCCACAGCTCCTTAAATTCTTAGTTGGGTGAGGCTTTAGTAAACTAATGGAGTTTATATTCTTCATGGAGTACAAAGTATTTTTCCTATTCTTTATTTAGTAAGGTAGCATGTGAGAAGGAAAAACTAAAGGCAAGCTGATGAACATGTGGCTATTCATTATTCCAGCTGAGCTATCAAGATAGCCCATAGGAAAGTAGATTTAAGGGGGAAAACAATTTTCAGTTAAGAGAAGAAATAAGGTTTACTTCTCCCTGCTTCTTCCTGGATCTGGATTTTGGTCAGTTCAACCTGAATATTCCACAAAAAGCTCAATACTGCATCCCAAGGTTGGGAATAATACCTCAGAGCATTTCCTTAGTGTATGTGAGGCTCTGGGCTCCATTCTGAACACTAAAATAAAATGATAGAATAAATTGAACCCAAACTTGTCCTTCCTCTTCCATCCCCAGCCTTTTGTTTCTTTAGTTAGTTTTAGTTTTTTTTCCTGAGACAGGCTCTCACTATGTGGCCCTGGCTGGAGAGGCCCCTGCTTCTCCCTTCCCCTTACTGAGATTAAATTCAAGCACTGCCACACCTGGCCTCCATTCTCAGTCTTTCTTTCTCCCAAACCCCAGCCCCCACCCAGTTCTTCTTCTTCTTTTTTTTTTTTTTGAGACAGGGTTTTTTTTTTTGGCGTAGCCCTGGCTGTCCTAGAACTCACTCTGTAGATCAGGCTGGCCTCAAACTCAAAGACCTGCCAGTCTCTGCCTTCTGAGTGCTGGGATAAAGGTATGCACCACCACTGCCCGGCTCCCTTGGTTTTTCAAGACAGAATTTCTCTATGTAACTATGGCTGTCCTGAAACTGACTCTATAAACCAGGCTAGCCTCAAACTTAGAGATCCACTTACCTCTGTCTTCCTAGTGCTGAGATTGAAGGTGTACCACATCCACCTGCTCTAATCATTGGTAAAATCATCTGTAATTCTGTAAACCAACTATATTCTCTCTTTCTGCTTTGTCTTTGCTCATGTATTTCCTATGCCTGGAATACCTTCTCTGCCTCTACCACACTCCATTCCCATCCCTTGTCCACCCGAAAAAGTGTGTCATCCCTGGGCTGCCTCATAAGAGAAACTGTGTACACACAAATGACTATGTAATAAATGATCTTTCAAAGAGTTCTTCACGGCAATAAATTTTTAAGTATATGAAATCTTTTTTGCACTTACAGATATAAACTATGCATGGTATCACACACCTATAACCCCAAAACCTGGGAAGTAGAGGCAGGAAGAGCCAGAATTTGAGATAAGCCTTGGGACTCTTATGTCAAAAAGTCAAAAAAGGGCTCATGAGCTGGCTCAGCAGGTAAGAGTGCGTGCTGGCAAGCTTGGTTACCTGAGTAGCCACATGGTGGAAGGGAAAAACAGATTCTTGCAGGTTGCACATGCACACACAGAAAAGAGAACAGTGGAATGTTGAAAAGAGCAACGTAAAGCACAAGCTGTGCATGATGTTACAAGCCTGTAGTTTCCGTTACTCTAGAGGTTGAAGCACAGTCATTTAAGCCAGTAGCTCCAAAGCAACCTGGGCAAGATTTTAAAATGCCCATCTCAACAACATAAAGTTATAATATCCTATAGGATGTGTCCCAGCCACAGATGTAATTATCTTTGTGGAGACATGGTGATAACTGCTGAAAAACACTTGAAGACAAATAGCTGCCCATCCCTCCACCCACTACTGCTTCTCTAGCCCCACCGCTACTAAAACACAATACAGTGACTGCTCTCATTTAAGAGCTAGGATGTAGGGGCTGGAGAGATGGCTCAGTGGTTAAGAGCACTGACTGCACTTCCAGAGGTCCTGAGTTCAAATCCCAGCAACCACATGGTGGCTAACAACCATCTGTAATGAGATCTGATGCCCTCTTCTGGTGTGTCTGAAAACAGCTACAGTGTATTCATATATAATAAATAAATAAATCTTAAAAAAAAAAAAGAGCTAGGATGTATTGCCATGCAATAGTGGCAGCATGTTAGAAATTTCCAAAGGTCAAGAAAATGAACCTAGAACGACAAGAAATACCTGGCAATAGAGACACCCCTTTGGATTTCACTTCTGTGGCATTTCCCCACTAGGATTGTAGCTTAGAGGTAGAGCATTTGCCTAGCATCCATGCACAGGTCCTGGGGTTCAATCCCCAGAACCTCATTCTCTCATATCTATACAAGTGTGTGTGTGTGTGTGTGTGTGTGTGTGTGTGTGTGTGTACATGCGCGTGCACGCCCATGTGAGTGCCTGTGTGTTAGGAGTAGTGACAAATGAGGATGTACTCATGCACCCTCGGCACTGAGGATTATTTGGAGCCCAACGTGAGCTACAACGTGAGAGTTTCGGTTTTTAGGTGTTTTTTCTACGGAGTTGATCTTTGGCCTTCACTGCACAGGACGTGTGCACCGAAGCCTTCCCTTTTTTGTAGCCTCCCAAACCCATTTAAGCTACCCTTAATCCCTGAAAAAGTGTGTGCCCCACTCCCACACTTCCCTTAATGATTTATTATTACATACAGAAAATAACATTGACCACTTCCAAACAAAATACTCAAGACCAAAGTGTTCTTTGTTACCAAGCTTTAAACAGAACCCTGCGTTTCCTGTGGTTTAACTGAAGTCATCGACGTGACCTCCTTCCAATTCGTGGACAGCTTAGAACAAGAAGTGGAATTTGGAACACACACCGTGGCTACTTGGTTTGAGAAAGGAAAAACTGCACCACGGTCTAGTTTTTAATTCCCAAGTTCCCATTATAAGGAGTACCACAGGGTAAGCACCACAGAGGCACAAAAGACATGGGCAGCAGCTGCAGCACCTGGCAGATATTTCTGGACTAGAGGAACTGTAAATCCTCGGAGCCTCTGCATGCTTCATGATATACACCGAGCCCAAAACCTAGCAACTCCTACTAGCTCAACAGTGTACATCAAACGCCGCTTCGCACTACTCTTAAGCCTTTTACCAAAACAGTGGCAGCAGTAAGAGATTTGTTAGCTTTGGTTTTGTCCCTCCAAGTAAGAAAGAGCTTTTTGCCTTTGTTGCAAGAGCCGAAGAGAGACAGGAAGCTCATAGGACCAGACTGGAAAGAAGTGGCGGTCCTAGCAAGAAAGCCCAAATCCTTGGCCGCGCAGTTTCCGTACAAACTCCTCCTCCAACTGCAGGCCCGCGGCTTTCAGAATCCTAGCGCCTTTTTGACTTGGCCCTAGCACGTGTAAAAGAAACAAACAGCAACCACCCACACAAGTAAATAAACCTCGCTTTTAAAATTACGGGGAGTGTTGCAGGCAAGTGCATCTGCGTCCTCATCCTCAGGGAGGTTTGGCTCTAGGGTACAGGATGCAGAGTAGGTAGATCCCCTACATTCCCAACTCCACCAAGAGTGACCTAGGTGGATGGGGGTGGGAAGTGAGGAGGAGACGTGGGACAGTCTCACCTTGCATGGTGGGCTTCTGGAGGTCCGCCTGCGGGGCTTGAGCTGAGTAGAGAGCCACACACATTCTCAGAGTGGCAGCTGGCCTGAGAAACTGAGGACCACAGTCTGGGTGGCTCTAAGCTAGGAGCGCCACCGCAGGGGGTTGGGGTGGATTATGGAGTGAATGGGGGCAGGGAAAGGAGAGGAAAGAGACAGAGAGGGAGAGAGAGACAGAGAGAGACAGAGAGAGAGAGAGAGAGAGAGAGAGAGAGAGAGAGAGAGAGAGAGAAATGAGTGTAAAGAGACCAGAGAAGACAAAGTGCACCAGACACCCCCACCCCCCACCCCAACAGGTTGAGGAGGGAAAGAGGGAGCTGGAAAGAGGGGAGAGAGCCCGTGTCCCAGGCCACTGGGTGGGAGTGCACAGGGAAATGGTACTCACCTGCAAGGAAGACTGCTTGCAGCAAGCAGAGGTAGTTCTTCCCGTACTTCTCCGCGATCCGAACGCGATGCAGGGCCATGGCCATGTCCACCTGCACCGGGACCGCCTGCGTGAACGGCACGAAAGTACACTTGTCCGGATTCAGCTGGAGATTCCTAGTCTTGGGCGCCTGGGCGGCAGCCCTCGGCAAGTGCTTGAACGCCAGCCACTGCGAGGCGAGGGCCGGAGCGGGAGCCGGAGGGGATCCTGCTGGAGGGAGCCCTACGGGAGGAGACCCTGCTGGAGGGGACCTTCCTGGAGGGGGCCTTGCTTCCGCCATCCTCAAGCCAGACTCGCCGGTTGGTGACCCCAACCTCAACTGGCCACTGCAGGACTCTGGCTCACTAACAGCCCGCCTGTAAAAAACACAGACGCGGCCGGAAGGGTCGCAGTGTACGCAGCTCGGTGGCTTAGAAGACTAGAGCCCCCTAGCTGGGACCAAAAAGCCCCAGGACAGGGAGCCCAGAAACTTGCAGAGATTTCGGGACTCTGGCTGCAGAGCGCTTCTGACCTCAGCCACTGAGAGTTGAGAGCAACCCCGCTCCGAATGGATATTACACCCACGTCCCCGCCTAGTTTTCAACGGGGTGAACAAGGAGGGATACCAGGAACCAGAGGGGACAGCCCCCACAGAGACGCCCACGGAGGGATAGGGAAGGCTGGAGCACGTGTAGGGAGGAGATCGCCCGACCTCGCACTCTAGGCAGTGGGAGCTGGAGCCCGAGGTTCCTTCCTTCGCATCCTGCTTGCTTCACGGAGCAGAGCGGGAGTGGACTAAGGATACACTCTATGGGCACCTGCAGATAACACTGTTGGAGCGCTTTGCTGGTTCCAGAAAAGCAGCCCTGGAAAGGGCTGGAGCAATAGCCTGAATGTGACTTCTTTCACCCTGCCCCCCACTGGCCTGCAAGAGCTCAAGCACACACACTCAAGCTTGCTTTAGAAAGGACACAGGAAACAGAAATGGGCTAGTGAGATGGCCCTGAGGAAAAGGCACTTGCTGGGGCAACCTGGGTTAAAAGAACCCCATGTAAGGTAAAAGAAGAGAACTGATCCCACAAAATTGTCCTCTGGCCTCTACATGCACTGTAGTACATATGTTATGCACAAAAATAAATAATAACCCAAGTAGGATCTGAAGATAAGGTAAGTTGGTAGAGTGCTTTCCTAGTATGCACAAGGCTCCTGGGTAGGAGATGGACTCTGAAGCACCAAGGTTATCTCCAGCTACATAGTCTGTTCCAGGCCAATCTGAGCTACTTACAAAAGGTTTTGTCTCAAAAGCATCATATACACAATTAAAACAAAAAAATAACAAAACTGACGAGGGCTGGAGACAGCAAGAACCAAGTGAGAAAGGATAGGAGGTCCCAGCCCTTTTTTCTTCTGATCCCAAAGCTCCCCAGGTTTTTCCTGAGGAAGCATGAGGAGAAGGTAGCTGCTCATAACAAAAAGCTAGAGCACCATGAATTTGGAAGCCAGCAGGGAGGTGTGTATGGGAGGGAGGGAAGAGAAAAAATGAAATCTGGTAAGTAAATTATAATCTGGAAAATAAAAAAAAAGAATAAAAGCTATAGCAACTGAAGAGACGTCAGGGGTGTCAAGGTAGAAACTATGGACATGTGATCCCGTGTCCCTGCCCTAGGATTTGCCTCCATTTTACTCTAATACTGGAAGCCTTTATGGGAATTCCAAGCATCACTCTTTAGCCATTTCTTTCAAAAATTTCTGACAAGAGAATGGACATAGGCCAATCAGTGCAAGTGGGTTTCTTTTTAAAGCACTTTATGTATGGAGAACCACTGATTTGTACCTAAGGTTAGCCAATACAGACAAGTTTAAAACTTAGAATCCTAACCCCTGACTCTTTCATGCTAGCCCAGACATAGCCATGGAGAGTTTGGGCTTAAAGGGGACCATGGGAGTACAGTATTGATTGCTACATTTCTGCATAAGGCTTAACATCATTCACCCCACTCTATACATAGCGCTTCTCTTAGGCAGGACAGATGAAATTAGAATAAGAGAATTTTACAATCGTTTTTTAAATATTTACTTATTTTCTGTATATGAGTACATTCTAGCTGTCATCAAACACACCAGAAGAAGCATTGGGTTCCATTATAGATGGCTGTGAGCCACCATGTGGTTACTGGGAATTGAACTCAGGACCTCTGGAAGAGCAGTCAGTGCTCTCAACTGCTAAGCCATCTCTCCAGTCCCGAATTCTACAATCTTACTCTTACAGCAAATTAGATGCAAGTTTTACAAAAACAGAAATCCAACATGCTGAGCTTGTGGGCAGGCAATAATATAAAAAGATATCCATACTATCTTGACTTTGGAGAGGTTCTGCAGAATTCAGGAAACCTCATAACACATGAGATGGTTACCAAACAGAAACTCATTTTAGAATAGTGATAAGAGAAATTTCAAAATTTTTGTAATTAAAATAGATGAATTTTAAAAGCCATATCAAGTTTTGGGGCTGGCTTTTGTGCTGTCGATGTAGGAGACATTGACTATGTAGTAGTGTCTATATATCCAATATTCTTATAGAGAACCCATTTGTTCCACTATAGGACTCTGTGATGCAGCCATGACTACTATCAAATTCTAGATTCAAGGTGGGACTGTGGCCATGGCTTAGTAAATCATTGTAGTCTGACTCCTTGGTAATGGAACAGTTTTAAGCCAAAGAGACATAATCCCAGAACTCTCTGGAACCTTCTGTATGCCTTTTCTTCATTGGATGGTTCTAAAGTAAGCCTGAGGCTGTAAAGACATCCTACCTGAGAATAAAACCTAAAGATGAAAGCAGAGCTAAGAAGGAGAGAGAAATAGATTTCTTATGAAATCATTTAAATGTTTATGTCTATGTCCAGCCTGAGGAAACTCTTCACTCCTTTCCTAGATTTTTCAGTTATATAGATTGCTGCATTATCTTTTGTGTTTAAACCCATTTGCATTCTGGAGTTCTATCATTTGCAACCAAAAGATTCCCAACTAATACACTATGATTAATGCAATATATAACTTCATTTAATTCCAAATTAGTAGAACCTTGTTTGGTGGAAGGGGCGGTGCAGTTGTTGGGTGCAGGGATGTCACTTTGGCACCATGTGCTAAACACTCCCCAGGAAATGAATGAAGCAGCTGATGAGACACAGACACAATGTTTCCTCCTTCTCAGAAAGTACCTCAGAAAAGATATTCTCATATGCTTTCCTTTTTAAGCTCCATCTTTTGTCATTTTAAAAGCCAAAGCTTTTATTTCTGTAGAAAGTACTGTTTCATACATAAGTGAATGGTTTTTTTTTCCCCTGATGTTTCTTAAAAGAAATGGCCCCTTGAAAACTTGTTGTTCTGACGGTCACATGCTTTAAGACCAGTTCCAGTACCACTATACTTTTAGGGAAAAAATGTCTTCTATAAATGTCAGCAGTCTTTCATGAATTCCAGTATTGTTCACACAATGAGGATATATCTGTTTGAGGAAAAGTTGACTCTAGACTATCGTTTGAAATCATAATTCTGAACTCCTTCAATTTTTAGCTACAATTAGTCATGAAGTATATAGGTGTAAACAGTGAAGTGAAAATCCGAGGTGGATTGCTGAATTTCTATGCTGCTCGACTAATTGTTTACTAAGATGAATAAGAACTCAAGAGTAGCATGTATTAAACAGTGTGATCAAAGAAAAACAGTGTCATCATACTGGTTATATAGGTTACATGACAATAAAAGAAAGTGCTATCATTATGCATACTACAAAGGATATTTATCATAACACACACACACACACACACACACACACACACACACACACACGGCTAGGCATCGTGATGCATGGTTTTAATTCCAGCACCAGGGAAGCAGAGGCATGCAGCAGGCTGATGTATATGAGTTCAAGGACATCCTGGCCAACATAAGGAGTTCCAGGCAAGCCGAGACTGACTCTCTCTCTCTCTCTCTCTCTCTCTCTCTCTCTCTCTCTCTCTCTCTCTCTCTCTCTCTTTCTCTGTGTGTGTGTGTGTGTGTGTGTGTGTGTACGACATATATATGGCATCTAGACTGATTCCCTTTATTATTGTGAGGTGAAAATAACCACAATAAACATTGATGTCCCTGCATCTCTAAGAGAATATATACTGAGGAATAGTATATTATATCCCCCTCTCTCTCATAGCTGTAGTCCCAGATATTCTGAAACACACTATATAGGCAGTCTATCCTCAAACTCCCAATGATTTTTCTGCCTCGGTGAATGCTGGGTTGACAAGGGTGAGCCACCCGGCCTGGCTCAGATATCTTTATTTAGGAGCTGCTTCTTCTTCTCTTGTGATAATTTTTTAAACCCAGAAGCTTGTTTTTCATTCATCCTATCTATCTAAAGACTATCCAGTTGGGACAGAACAGCTTCATCCAAGCCTCCTCCAGCCGGAGCTGTGCACTGTCATATCAGAAAAACAATAACAGTATCTTAATTTTAGTAGAACCGTTATTTGGCAGGACTTGAAATAACCTTGTAGCTGAATGAGAAATTTTCACCAAAGCTACCAGCATTGAGAGCCAGCCTGGACCTAGAGGTCTTATGTGCACACTCCATTTCTGCAGCATTGAGCTTGATGTCTGCCTCAGTAGCAGATTCGTTGTGGTTCTCCAGAGTGCAAGGAAAGGTATCCCCTTGCCCTCCTTTCACCCAGTGTTTAAGTTTTTTCTGTATCAAACTTAGCTTAGATGGTGCAAAATAGCAAAAGGAATACATACCATTTCCATTGTCTTCTTTTTAAATTTATAAACCCAGGGCCGGAGAAGTAATTCTAGCTCCACCCTTCAGTTCACCCACAGATGGACACAAGCACGTATCATTTTTAAAGTATAGAAATTTGGAAAACCACATGGATAATTATTGGAAAGTCACAAGTGTATAAAGGCCTTTGTGGGAGGCCCCAGCTTTGGTGGAAAAGACACATGGAATAAGGGACCTGGTGTGACCTTATACAAGCCTGGACATCCAGAAGACACTGAGATGTTAGGTAGTGTTGAAGGGCAAGAGGAAGACATTCACCTAACAACAATGACATCCACTGAGTAACACAGAGGAAGTCTTTTGCCTCTGCACCCACATTTTTTACAGATGGCCACCAGTACATTCCCCTAGCAAGAGAGCAGAGACTTTGGCAGGGGTGGGGGTGGGGTGATTGAAGAGCTTCCAGAGAAGGCAACTGAAATTCGACTATTTGTTGCTATCTCTTCCAATCATGAGATTCCTCCACCCCACCCCCATCAGCTGCTTCCTAACACTAAAATAAAGGCCAGCAGTCGAGAACTCTTCCGTGGGTTCTCTAATCACCAGTTCGGGCCTCGTATTTTAAATATGAACAGACAAGCAAATCGCTTTTCAGTTTCCCTGGCCTCCCCCTCAGCTAGGCCATAGTTATTCAAACACTTAATCTGACTGCTACAGCGAGGTATTCTGAACTGTGGTTAACATCTGCAAATCAGTTGACTTTAAGCAAAGGGATAATCCGTGAAAGCCTGGGTGGCCACATTCAATCAGCTGTAAGGCCTTCCAGCAAAACCTAAGTTTCTCTGAGGAAGAAATTCTGAGGTAAGTCTCTAAGAACATTTCTGCCTAAGTTTGCTGCTCACTAGTCAGCCCTCTAACTGAGGCAAATCCTTGAGAAAATTCCTCCTACCCCTTACTCCTGCCTGCTCTGATTTCAAGAGTACTAAGCTTTTTCATAAGGGTCTTTCCCTGTTTCCCTCCCTTCCCCCTCCCCCCTCATCTCTTATCAATACATTATAAGTGAGTGGTGTGTGTGTGTGTGTGTGTGTGTGTGTGTGTGTGTTTAAACAGACACACAGGTACATACAAAAAACACTCTTGTGGTTTATTTGTTTTGTTTTGTTGTCTGATAGAACTATGTCTGACACAAGACACCGAAGGCATATGGTGAACAGCACAAACAGCAAAACTGATATGGTCCCTTCCTACTTTGACACGTCTCTCTCCCCTGCGCCCTCTTTGTGGACATGATAGTCCCGCAGGCCTACTCCTCCTGTCTTTTCAGAGGCATAACCCTTAGTGATGTTTTGCAGCATTTTGATTGCACTTGCCAGCTTCTCTTTGTGCTCAAGTTTCTGTTTAAATGTTATTTCCTCAGGTACCTTCCCTGGTCACTATATTGAAAAGGAACAAACTTGTACAACCTCTTTGGAAAACAATCTGGCAGTTTTTCAGAAAATTGGGAATAGTCCTATCTGAAGACCCAGCTATAAATGCTCCTGGGCATGTACCCAAAAGAAGCTCCACCATACCACAAGGACACATGTTCTACTATGTTCACAGAAGCTTTATTCATAATAGTCAGAATCTGGAAACAATCTCCAACTGACGCATGGATAAAGAAAATGTGGTTCATTTACACAATGGAATATTATTCAGCTATTAGAAACAGAGACATCATAAAATTTTCAGACAACTGGATGGAAGTGGATGGAACTAGAAAATATCATCCTGAGTGGAGTAACCCACACCCAGAAACACATGGTATGTACTCACTTATAAGTGGATATTAGTCATAAAATACAGAATAACCATGCTTAAATCCACAGATCCAAAGAAGCTATATAATGAGGACCTAAGAGAGGATGCTTGGATCTCACTCAGAAGGGGAAATAAAATAGACATGGAGGTGGATGGAGAAAGGGAACTAGGTAGGAGACAGGGTGGGGAGTGAACAGGGGGGATCAAGTCTGGGGAGGATAGAGGAAGAGAGAATTGGGAGAGAGAACTAAAATCGGTTTGGGGGGGCATCTCTGGGACAAGCTAGAAACCTAGGATAATGAAAACTCCCAAGAATCTATGAGGGTCACTAGAATACTGGTAATAAAGAATATAGAACCTAAACCAGCCACCTCCTGTACCTGGCAAGACTTCCAGTGAAGGGAAGGTGACACTAATCCAGCCACAGGACCTTCCACACAAAATTTTCCCTGCCTAGAAGATGAGCAGGATAAAGATGAAACAGAGATCCAGGGAATGGCTAACCAATGACTGTCTCAACTTGAAACCCAATCCATGGAAGAGGGCCCTCCCCTGACACTACTAATGATATTCTCCTATACTTGCAGACGGGAACCTAGCATAACTGTCTCTTGAGAGGCTTCATCCAGCAGTTGATGGAAACAGAGGCAGTGACCCACAGCCAAAGATTAGGCAGAGCTCAGGGAATCCTGCAGAAGAGGAGGAAGAAGGATTGAAGGAGTCAATTGAGTCAAGGACACCACAAAAAACCCTACAGAATCAGCTCATCTGCGTCCAAAGGGGCTCACAGAGACTAAGCCAACAAACAACCAGAGAGCATGCATGGGAGTGTCCTAAGCCCTCTGCACGTATGTAACAGTTGTGCATCTCAGTCTTCATGTAGGACTCCTAGCATCGGGAGCAGAGGCTGTCTCTGACTCTGTTGCCTGCCTTTGGATTCTCTTCCTCTAATGGGGCTCCTTTGTTTAGCCTCAATCAAAGATGTACCTGGTCCTACTGCAACTTGATATGCCAAGGGGCGTTGATATCCATGGGAGACATCTCCTTCTCTTTGAAAGGGGGGCAGAATGGGGAGGGCAAGAGGAAGGGGAAGCTTCAATCAGGATGTAAACAAGTACAAATAATAAATAAAAAATGTAAAAAAGAAAAGGCACTACTACCTCTTCCTTCCCACCACAGTGAATTGTAGTCACTTAAAGCAAGCTCAATTTTCTTATATTTTATTATATGTTAGCAAATGTGCTAATTTATTATCTGAGAGCTTTCCTTTTTATGAGTATTTTTTGGAGGGATTGTTTTTGTTTCTCAAGGCAAGGTTTCACTGTGTAAACCAGGCTGAGTTCTCCCTGTCTCTCCCTCCTGAATTATGAATCTTGTTGACTGTTGGATTATCATCATGCAAATCATTGTCTATCAGTGTCTGGTCTTTTCATAATTTGATAGATGGAGGGGTGAGTAAGTAGTAGGGAAAAAAGCCTTGGAAGAAATAAAAATAATAGCTGGGCAGCGGTGGTGCATGCCTTTAATCCCACCACTTGGGAGGCAGAGGCAGGTGGATTTCTGAGTTCGAGGCCAGCCTGGTCTAGTCTACAGAGTGAGTTCCAGGACAGCCAGGGCTACTCAGAGAAACCCTGTCTCAGAAAAAAAAAAGAAATAAAAATAATTCAGGAACAGGAGAGTTGGAAAAACAAAACACTAATGGCTATATACTAAGAGATTCAGGTCTTCATGATCTATGTACAGTAATGGGTTACTGTAACCAACAACCAATTGGAAAACAAGAAAGGAAACTCCTATACATGGGGATATGATTGGTAACATTCAAAAAAATTTCCATAGTTGTGGTAATGTAGTTCAGTTGGAAGAGTGCTTCCCTCGAGTGCAGGATGCCCTGGCTTTAGATCCTCATAACTTGAATAAATCCGGGTATGGTACATGCCTGTAATCCCAGCAAGAGAATCAACTCAAGGCCATCCTCAGCAACATAAAGAGTTTGAAGCCAGCCTTACTTAGAGAAGAACCTGTCTCAAAATTCACATATATTAACATACATGTATACATACATACGTGATGCATAGATACATAGATACATACATGCATAAAATTCCACACCAGTGCCAAGTTTAAATTATCAAATCAGTGTCAACAAATACTATACTGGGAAGAATGGTGAAGAATGCACTTTCCAGCTGATCTGAGCAAGTCCTAGCACACCACTGACAGACACAGAACTTAAAAGGTGTCTTTCAGTCAGATCCTCCAAGTGTTTACTGTTCCATCTTTTGAGAAGCCTGAGACTCTTGGCTCCCATCAAAGATCATGTCATCTGAAAGGAGCTGCCTAGTTCAAAGTCACCATCTGTAGGGTTGGCCTGATGCTGCTTGTATTCTAATGCTAATATTGGTTCCTCAAGATCTGGTTGTCCCAAAGGTGAAAGAGTCCACACATAGACCCAAGTGACTTATGTGACCTTGCCCCCAGGTTATTTCTGATAGGTGGAAAAAATGTTCACAGCCAATAGCTAGGCAGAAGCTAGGCAGGTTTTAGGGTTTCTAGGCCTGGGGTGGGGGTAGGGGGCACAGTTCACAGAAAAATTAAGAAGGGGAAAAGAAAGTAAGGGACAGGGAGAAGATGCCATGGGTTAGGTGAGTCATAAAAAAAAAATGTGGCCCCGAGGGCTGGCCAATTGGAGTTAAGAGCAGCCCAGATGAAACACAGTAATAACTCAGGGTTGATGAGAAGAAAGTAGTTTCTAATAACATAGAGGATAGGTATCTGCCCAGCTCTTGTGCTCTTTAAGGCTTATTGTAAATATAAAGGTTGTGTGTACCTTTTATCCAGAAACTAAATGGTCAAAGGCAGGATTGGGATTAAACATTTCTACACCCAACCATCCTGACTTTACATTATAGGTTTCAGAGCTCAACATCCTTGCCTCTAGTCAGAACCACTCTGAAATACTATCCACGCTGTACAGCTTCTTGGGGTGGTTAATGGGACTTATGTTAGTATCACCTTAGAATGAGGTCTTTTTCTACTCAAACTTCTTCTCTTCCTCACCTATATGCAAGATTTCGTCTCCTAACAACCTTCTGTATCTATTTTCATGACTTGGAGTGATTAAACTGTAGTGAGGAGGAAGAGAGGGGCTGGGAGAAGTTTGCAGAAAGTGAGTAAATTCATCATTTCACAATAAGGAACAAAATGTTTTTGGAAAGTGTAGTAGGACTGTCCGTGTTGTGAAAGAAATGATGTGACAAGGTGAATCCAGCAGAAGTCCATGAAAGAAAGGAGACAATGGGAGAAGGGAATTTCAAAGAATTAAAAGAAAAATAATTTTAGAAAGGAAAAAGGATAAATATTTGTATTAAAAAGACTCATTTAAGGGTTGGAGCTCAGTGGTAGAGCATTTGCCCAACAAGACAAGGCCCTAGGTTGCAGTCCCAGAGCAGTAATAAGATAATAGCCCCCGGTTTTTGGATACATACCCTTTTAAAAGATTCCAGTGGTATAAAAGAACCTAGGTATTTATAGATGTAAAGAGGTAAATGCATTAGAAAAGAATATGATTCGAATGTGACTTCCTGGTCAGGAATGCTGGCTTTTAGAAACTAATGGAAGGTTGAAATGCGGCCGGCCGAGGGAGCAGAGTGCTTCTGTGTCTGCAAGAGCCCTGGTACTTCATCCCTAATGGCAGCAGCACATATCTGTAATCTTGGGTACTTGAGGGGCAAATGTAGTTGGATATTCAAGGTCATCCTTGACTACATAGTGGATTCACAGTCAGTCTGGGCTCTGTGAGTCCTGTCTCAAAAATAAACATTAATTAATAAATAGCCTGATGGAAAAGTATATTTATCAGGCATAGCGGCACATGCCTTTAATCCCAGCACTTGGGATGCAGAGGTTGGCAGATCTCTGTGAGTTCAAAGCCAGCACAGTCTACAGCGTGAGTTCCAGACCAGCCAGGATTATACAGAGATACCCTGTCTCAAACAAAGATACTCCACCCCCGTGCAAAAAGAAGGAAAAAAAAAAAACCCCAGAAACAGTATACTCAAAATCATGAATCATGGAGAAATAGTTCTTTTCTTTTTCCTTTTTCTTTTCTTTCCTTCTCTTTTCTTTTTTTTTCTTTCTTAAAAGCAAAAACAAAACCAAAACAAGACAACAACAAAAACAAAACAAACCACAGAGTTTCTCTGTGTAGCTCTGGCTGTTCTTTACTCTGAAGAGCAGGCTGCCCTTAAACTCAGGGATTCTCAGGACTCTGCTTCATGAGTGCCGTGATTAAAGGCAGTTGCCTCACACGGAACTTCTTCTGGCTCAATTTAGAATTTTATATTGAGCCAAATTGTTAAGCAAAAATAGCAGTAGTCAAAAATATTTTTTAAAAAACACAGAAATATTTTTTTGTGGGAGATTGTCCTAATTGGCTTTTTGTTGCTGTGATAAACATCATGACCAAAAGAAACTTGGGGAGGAAAGGGTTCTTTGACTTATATTTCTGTATCTCAGTCCACTATCACGGGGAGCCAGCATAGGTGCTCCTGATAGAAACCTGGAGGCAGATATGGAAGTAGAAAGGAAAAAAAAAGTTGATTAGTGGATTGTTCTCCATGGATTGCTTTCTTATACAATTCAGGACTGCCTGCCGGGTGCCACTGCTCACAGTGGCCTAGGATCTCCAACATCAGTCACCAATCACGAAAATGTTCTTTAGACTTGCCAATCTGATGGTGGCACGTTCTTCTTATTTCCCACACATGCAAGCTCAGTGACAAAACTAAGCAGCACAAAGATGTTAATAACAAGAAAGTGGATCACTCAGAAAGCTTCTTTGGAAGTTACTAGAGAATGTAGTCTCCCTAAAATGAAGCCTTTCATTAACTAAGAGGAAGATACAAATTGTAGGAAAAGAACAATGGGAGCACAGACAAAGGGATATCCCTAGAGAAAAGCCAACTCAGGTCTAAATAAGACAGGAAGCTGACTTTGAGAGGGCCAACTCCCATTCCTTTCTGTAACCTTTGGAAACAATGAGCTTTCACTAGGGCGTTTTTTTTTTTTTTTTTGGCTTTGCATACACTCTTCTAGAGCTTTGCAAATAAGAGAAGAAACAGTGGGAATCTGTACCTTCCTCATCTTTAGAATCGTCAATACAAAACGTTCACATTCTTTCCCCCAGAAACTGTCTGCCTCCTCAAATCCATACCATGGAAGACTTGCCTCAAGAGATATTGTGTCCAAATATATAAGAGATGAGCTAGGTGTGGTAGCTCAGGCCTGTTATGTCAAGTATGTGAGAGGCTGAGGTAGGAAAGGGACACATTTGATGTTAGTCTGATATGAAATGTAATGAAAATAAAAGGTGAGAGATGTTGTCATATTCTTTTAGAAGATTGTCCTCAAGACCTCCTTCCATTGGCTCTTTGGACCTGTTTCCCAGTCACCTTCTGGGACTCAAAGAGAATGGAATGCTCCCCCAATAGCTGAGCATTAGTAGAAAGGTCTTTTTTTTTCATTAAAAATGTATACTCTGGCCTTTAAAAGTACAAATTCGACCTATGCAAATTCAGGTGACACAAAGCACTTACTCATGCCACAATCTTGACAAAGCTCAGAAACACTTGGATTCCATGATGCCCTCTGAGAGGTGCAGGCATCCGTGTGTATGTGTGTATGTGAGTGTGTGTGAGATGTATATGGGTGGGAATGTGTGTATGCTATAGATGCTTGTTGGGGGGTCAAAGGACAACTTTCAGGAATTGGTCCTCTCCTTCTACCATGTGAGTTCAGAGATAGCTCTGATCAAGAGCAACAAGTACCTTTACCCATGTGAGCTGTGTCACCGGCCTGGAAAAAGAGTCTCTCATGGAGATGAAACTAACCAAGATGGAGTATTGCAATATAAGAATGTTCTAGTCAGGGCTCAGTCTCTTCCTTAATCTATGGTAAAGATACTCTTACCACAAATGTCTGTCCTTAAAACACTTGTGCCTCATTTTGAGTCCTGAGCTAGAGGAAAACAAAGTACACTGTGTCTGTCTCAGTAAGCTTCAATTGTGACACATTCTTACTGATACCTTCCAATTATTATGCAAAAAGTTTCAAAATCACCCATGGAAGCTGAAGTACAACTCAGAAACAAGTTTGACAAAAAAGGATTCATTGTGTTGCAGTAGAGGAGGCAAGCACAATTGTTTTATTTACAAGGCTAAATCTGGAGACAACCAACTAGCTCTGAAAAAAATTTAGCCTGCCAAACTGAAAGTAAGTATGCACTGAATACATAAAGGAGTTTTAGAGTTTAAAAGAAAAATACCAGACCAGGCAAACTCTAAAATCTAGAGAACTTCCTGGAAGCTTGAAAAGAAAAAGAGAAGAAGCCATGTTTGCCTGGCCACCAGGCAGTTGACAGATAAGCAACTCCATGGTGCGGGGGAGAGGGAGTATTAGAGAAAGCGGAAAAGCCCAAAGTACCAGAAAAAGCATTCATAGGTGCTGGCCAGCATCTGAAAGAAAGACATAGGAGACGAGTAAAAAGGAACATTACAACTTTGAGAAGGAGCAGTAACAGTAGTTAGTTAGGACTCAGAAAGGTAAGGTGACCCAAACAGAACGTCATTCGGCAGACTGCTAAGTATGTTTTGTTTAATTAAAAATATTACAGCCAGACATGGTGGATGCCTTTCATCTCAGCACTCCTGAGGCAGAGGTAGGTGGATTTTTGTGAGTTCAAGGCCAATCTGGTATGAAGTTCCAGGCCAGCCAAGACTATAGAGACCTTGTTTCAAAAGACAACAAAACAACAGCAAAACAAACAAAAAACAAACAAACAAAAAACCCAAGAAAGAAAATTATATATACTCATCATTTAAACTGTGACAGTTCTATATATGTATACCTAGTGTAATGTCTAATTCAAACTGCTACATGTGTATATACATGCATATAGACGGACTTACAGATCTATGTCTGTGTGTGTATATTTTGACAATGCTAGGGATCAAATTCAGGGCCTCATGCTTGCAAAGCACGGTGTCCCACTGCGCTTGCCTCCTCGCATGCTTTGTCTTCCTTCCTTCCTTCCTTCCTTCCTTCCTTCCTTCCTTCCTTCCTCCCTCCCTCCCTCCCTCCCTCCCTTCCTCCCTCCCTCTCTTTCTTTCCTTTTCTTTTCTTTTTAAAACAATGTTTAGACACAACTTCTCTATTTAGACCTGAATGGCCTGGAACTTGTTAAATAGACCAGGCTGGCCTGGAACTTATATATATCCTCCTGCCTCTGTCTCCAGAATTGCTAGGATTAAAGGCATGCCTTTTTTTTTTTCTGACAGTCTCTTACATGTCAGGCTGGCCTCAAACTCCCTAAGTAGCTGGATATGACCTTGATCTTCTGACTTCACCTCCTGATTGTTACAGTTACTAATATGAAGCACCGTGTTTCGTTTTAACTCTGTCAAGGACTGAACCCAAGGTTTCCTGCATGCTAGGCAAGCACTCTGCCACCTGATCTCCACCTCCAGCCTATACTTAATAGATTCTTTACCTCTTTCTAACCTCAGTTTACAAATGGAAATTTGTAAAATCTACTCTCAGCAGTTTCACTTGTGCAACCTATTGTTATCACCTGTGATCATTGCCATGGCTACTTTCTACTGATATTGTTCCTCCAGACAAACTGGAAGTTTCTATCTTTGACCAACATTTTCTCACCTCTCTTTATTTTCAGCCTGTGATAACCTTGACTCTTTTCCTCCTCCCTCTAAAAATGTATTTTTTTCTTTGTCCACATTTATTTTTGAGACAAGGACTCACTATGTAGGTCAAGCTGCCACCGCACTCACAGCCTTCTCCTAGGTCTGCATTCGCTCAGCTCACAGGACTGCTTTCACTACCAAACTGAAAACAGCACCCATTCTCTTTCTTGGAAGACTTGTATTGACTGGAGGAAGATTCACACTTTCTGAAACTTACTAATGGTAACATACTTAATGGTAAATAGACAAAGAGAAAAACGGTTGCAAAACATGACAAAATGGACATTTCCTTAAAATCTAGTAAGGTAAAAAGCATATTAGCTAAGGACAATGGGAAAGGAAACATAATGATTTATTATTTATTTATGAACTTTTAGATAAAAAGAAAAGCAAATGGTGCTTCTATGGTTTGACTATGAAATGCCTCCCCCCATAGAAACCTCTGTGGTTTAAGTAGAAGTCCTCAATGGTAGCACTACAGGGGGACATTCTGGAATCTTCTGAAATTAGGGGTTGGAGCTCAGCTTAAGTAAATAGGTCACTGAGGAGGGTTTCTTGAGGGCAGGTATCTTATGTCTTTAACAAAGTAATTGCTTTTATGTTCTGTGTGTGGGTATCGTGTCTGCATGTATGTATGTGCGCTATATGCATGCCTGGTCCCTGTGGAAGTCATAAGAGGGTATCAGATTCCCAGAAACTAAGCTACATATCCAGTTCCCAGGGGTAGGTATGTTGTCCCTACCCACTGTCTGTGTTTTTATCTTTGAAGTTGTTCTGAAAAGTATTTTTGTCAGAGTAACACAAAAGTAATGAATATAAGTACCAAGAATCACACACTATTGCCTGTGGTGCTTTGTCTGTAATCAGCCAGTAGAAATGCCCAGCTTTGTTAGCTACTTATCTTCTATCATCTATTCTTCATTGCTCTTTCTTCTGTACAGTCCTTTACAATAAAAAATGGGGACCAGTGGGTGGGACAGCTCAGAAGTTAAAGGTTCTTGCTGTGCAAGACTAGTACGATAGCTGGAAGGAATGAGCCAGCTCCATCGAATGGTCCTCTGAATCACAGATATGTACCTATGGCAAACACATGGCCTCTTCTACCCTATACACACAGTAATAAGAATAATAACAATTTTAAAGCAAAACTGCTAATTAGACTTGGCCTTTGACTGAACAACTGGTGCTGTCATTTGTTGTAGGACAAGTTAATAAAAGTTTTCGGAGGAGGTACTTATCAATAGGTATCAATTTTTAAATATTAGTTCATTTATGTGAATGAATGTGTGTTGCTTGCATACACACACACACACACACACACACACACACACACACACACACAC